>NW_019385016.1:49633-150287 GCF_000671375.1 Centruroides sculpturatus | reverse complement strand
GAAGCTTCCTCAATGTGTAACTGTTTAGTTTTATTGATGACTTTTTCCTCTATCTTTGTATAGAATAATATTTGCATAATATAATAATAAAAATTCCGTGTTTAGTTTTTTACTTGATCCATGGATTTAACTTAAGATATTGAAATGTATATTTCGCTAAAATGCTATATCTTAAAAATTAGAGCTCCTAGGCAAAAACTAATGCCATATTTGAATTCAGGACATCAAATTCATATGAAATCAGCTCAAAATACCTGGGCACCAAAATCACTGTTGACCTGTGTAATAGATACATTTTGAGCCACAACAACGCCTAGCAGGGTCTGCTAGTTAATAATAATTATAATTAAGCCTTCAAGTTACACATTTTAAAATTATTTAACCATGTCCTTATTTTATTAGAGTAAATATCAGAATTTCCTCTAATTGTATTTTGATTTATTTACTTTGCATAACGTTTAAGTTCAAGCAAATCCCAAAGTGATTAAACAGTCTTTAAAAGCACATTACAATAAATATATTTTAATTGGAAATTGTTTTTTTCTCTTCCCTCAATATAACAAGTCCTAGTTCATAAGAATGTCCAAAGTAGACGAAAATATAATATGATTAAACAGTCATCTTTATCTTTGCTCCCCCACATGTTTGTATTCGGTCAGCATTTCCATCTTTGATCCATTTTCTTCATTTCTCCATATCCGTGGCATCCTCTCTCTCCTCCGTCCTCCTCCTCTCGAATCTTCTGCCACCTTGTCGGTTCGTCTCGGCTTCGACCTTCCCGGTCTCCTCCTCCCTCTATCACTTAATTTCCCAATTTTATTTCCAACATACTCTTTGCCTCTTCTCTCCACAGGTCCAAACCATTTCAGTCTACGTTCCAACACCTTCTTACTTATAGGACTCGGCTTGACAATTTCTTTGATTTAATCATTCCTAATTCTGTCCCTCCTTGTCATATCACACATCCATCTACACAGTAGACTCTGTTTATTACAATAAATAGAGTCTAATGTATGTATGTATGTATGTACACACACATTATATATATATATATATATGCAGGAACATAAACAGTTTTGAATGTTTTTAAAGAAAGATTAAAGAATGTTTTGTATTGATTGAAATATATTTTCACTATTTATATATAGACTAAATGCTTACTTTGTAAATAAAATAAATTATAAAAACTTATTCATTTGATGGTGGTGAAAAAACTATTTTAAATACATTAAATTAGTCACTGTGACTCATATTATTAATAAAGAATCAGAGAAGAAAGCATTCATGAATATGAAGAATTCACCTCTATGAATGAAAAACAACTACTTACTTGATCAATATGTGTACACAAAGCAGGAATGGCTGTAAGATGTCCAATTAAATATAAGAAACCAGCTACAATATGATGAATAGCTATTCGCTGTGCAGAAGACATGCTAGTGTTTGTAGAAGGCAATTCCTAAAAACAAATAATTTCATTTTTATTTGTATCTTCAAAAATGCAAATTAAGGAGATAATGTACAAAACCTAGAGCAAATTCATACCTGCAATGCAAATGTAATGCGAAGCAATTCTATTAATGCTTCTTCGCTTCCAAGCTCAATACATAACAAAGCTAAGGTAGTGTATAGTGCACTAAAGTTTTCTTTAGAATTATTTCCTAACTGAATATTTTCATAAATATGTAATAAAATTTCTGGACAAACTTTCTTCATAAACATTGAATCTTGTCTTGAACATTTTTCAACATTTAACTGGGGAAATGGCTCAATAACACTGAAAAATTTGAAATGTTATAAATTAAACCTAATTATAAAGATAATATAAGATAAAATTAATACCATGGTTCAAGGAGATTTGGAAGATTGTCATGACGATCGAGTAAAGTATGAAGTATTTGCTGAACAACTAAACGTACAGCTGGATCAGGTGCAAGGGACATCTGAAGAAGTGGCTGAAGAAAAGCTGATGAAAACGTTTGGGCCATTTGAACAGTACGATATTTTGTGCCCACCTACAATACATAAATTTTATTATAGAAAAAAATGCAAAAAGAAACTTTCTAAATTAGACTAGAATGTCGAGAAATAAAAAACAAAATAAAGATTATTTAAAAATTTATTTACTATATTTCATTAAGTAACAGAATACATATTATCAAAAAGTTTAAGAAATTTCTACTATATAAATTATATTATATTGGATAATTAATATTTAAAAAAATATTTTAAATCAAATGTCTTCAAAATTTTTTTTTATGTAATTATCCCTTCCTAAATCAAAGAGCATAAAAAACAACAGAGAAAACATAAACTATAAAATATATATGACCATCAATTAATGGTCATATATATTTTATTTTGATTTAAGTTTGATTTATAGTCATCATTAAAAGTATATTGATCATGCAGATTATTGCTACAGAATGTATTTACATATCAGTGACAGATTCTGGCTCTATAATATGAGGCTGTTGTTGCAGGAAGATATGCAACACACAACTCTAATAGAATCATCTTGACTTTATATACAGTTTCAATTGTAATAATAAAAACATTAATTTTAACAAATAATAATTTATATAATAACTGTAGTAAAAATTGAGACAATTTTTATGATTTTTATCTTTCCATGAGACTGCTTCCAGTTCTGCAGTGCTTATCATAACCACTGCTGATACACATCTACCTGTATATACAAGGGGTGTTCAAAAAGTATCGGACCTTTGGTCGGCAAAAATACATTTATTGATTTTGAGGTACAAAATCCTAATCCCCTTCAAAGTAGTCTTCTTGGTAATGTATACACTTTTCCCAGTGCTCCTGCCATTGTTGGAAACACTGCTGGAACGCATCTTTTGGAATGGCCATCAGCCGGTCCGTCACATTCCACATGATGTCTTCTCTCGACTAAAATCGGGTTCCTTTTAGTGGCATTTTCAGCTTGGGAAATAGCCAAAAGTCACACGGAGCCATGTGGGGAGAGTACGGAGCGTGACGAACCACAGGAGTGTTGTGTTTGGCGACGAAAGCCTGAATCAGATGCGCAGAATGGGCGGATGTGTTATCACGATGGAGCTGGCAAGTTTTGATTGACCACAGATCTGGTCGTTTGCGTCACATAGCATCGGAAAGACGACGAAGGACCTTCTGGTAGTACTCCTTTGTGATGGTTTGGCCTCATGGTGCGTACTCACGATACACCACCCCACAAGAGTCAAAAAAACTGTCAACATGACCTTGATATTGCTGCGGGCCTACCGCGCTTTTTCTTGGCCTTGAGGATCGTCCCCGAAAGCCTGCTGAATCTTGCAAATGGTTTACGCTTGGGTATCACCAAGGTTTTTGGCAAAATTTGATGTAATATCGCTGCTCATGTTGTTCAGTCATTTTCCAACTTAGTGGAATCCGATGAGAGCTCGCTACATATCCTCACTCATAGGCCGACTGCCAACGACTGACGCTTCCTGCAGGCGGGAAAAAATTCAGGGCTGTGCATGACTGTCCCCTCCACAACTCCACCGAAAGAGGCCTCCTGCGCAAGAGCCCTCATTGTTCTACACACACACACAAGATATAATTATTATTATTCCCAGTAATTCAATTGTAATGCATGAGTAACAGAATTTCCCCCATAAGGTATATTACACATAATTCCAGAGGAAAAGGATATATGTTAATATATGATATCATAAAACTTATACAAATTATATTAATTATAAAAAAGATTGATGGACAGAAATTACTATTATTTTTTAATCAGGATATTTTCATTATAGGTGTAAAAATAAAATAAAAATTTATTAAGAATATGAGTTATGAAACAATAATTTAGATTTATCTGACTAAAATATAATGGATTACAAAGTAAATACATACCGGAAAGCTATACTGGTAATATGATTAAGAAAATAAAATTATTGGCCATGAAAGAAAAACAATTTTTTCATTTTAATTGAAAGAAAAATTTAATTGTTCAACATCAAATAAAAACTATACTTTATTTTCCCAAAGTATCTTCAAAAACTTTAAATAAAAATCTGAAAATATGTGT
Source organism: Centruroides sculpturatus (assembly GCF_000671375.1). Classification (NCBI taxonomy): domain Eukaryota; kingdom Metazoa; phylum Arthropoda; class Arachnida; order Scorpiones; family Buthidae; genus Centruroides; species Centruroides sculpturatus. Next base: position 146,233 of record NW_019385016.1, on the reverse strand, counting down.
TTTATTTTTATTTGATTGTCTGGAGATAAAACTTCAATTAAATAAAAGATCTGTTCTAGAATAAAAGAAAAGAAAGACAAAACTTTTCATTTGTTTCTTTTTCATTTGAAAGTTCTTAAGTTTTTATTTTTTTAGTTTTATAAATTGACAACGTACAAAAAACTAACTTATTGACAAAATAATTTAAGCAATAAAATCCAAAAAGGTAAAAAATTTAACTATTTTAATTAAAAATATGAAAAAATTAACAAAATAAATTATAATGATATTTAAAATTATAGGGCCTTTACTCTATATGCAAAATAGTATTATTTTCAAGAGAGTATAAAATAAAGCAATTTCATTTTTCCCAACATTTATTACTTTGATAATTATAGATGAAAATAATAAATTGTGATCACTGATCTAAACTGAAATGAATATTCTTAATTATGTCAGTTTCAAGAAAGATGTTAATATACCAGTATGAAAGATGATCATTATGAATGATGTCAATGTTAAGTTTTAAAAAAATGTATATTCTTATTAGGCAGCTGTCTAATGAGAAAGTTATTATGTTTCAAAATAATCATAAAATTGTGAAACTTAAATTTCACAATATTCNAACATTAAACTTAAACCTACTTTTGTCCATCCCTATGTTATAAAACATATATATATATATATATATATACAAACCAGTTGTTGAGATGTATCATATATATAGTAAAACTTTTCTAACTCTAAGCTCTAAGGGACAAGGAAAACTTTGAGTTAGAGAACAAATAAAAAATGCTGATTTTGAATAGATTTGTACTTTTACCTCTCTGTAACTAATGGAATTGAACAGTTTTACAGGTACCGGTACTTGTTGTTGAGATAAAGCAAGAGGACCTCTTGCTTTGGACTAGAACATTGTCTGTAAATGGGCATGGATTATGGCAAGCATTCCTTAATTCAATAAATGTTCATACGAGGTCTGTTCAAAAAGTATCGGACCTTTGGTCGGCAAAAATACATTTATTGATTTTGAGGTACAAAACCCTAATCCCCTTCAAAGTAGTCTCCTTGGTAGTGTATACACTTCTCCCAGCATTCCTGCCATTGTTGGAAACACTGCTGGAACGCATCTTTTGGAATGGCCATCAGCCGGTCCGTCACATTCCACATGATGTCTTCTCTCGACTAAAATCGGGTTCCTTTTAGTGGCATTTTCAGCTTGGGAAATAGCCAAAAGTCACACGGAGCCATGTGGGGAGAGTACGGAGCGTGACGAACCACAGGAGTGTTGTGTTTGGCGACGAAAGCCTGAATCAGATGCGCAGAATGGGCGGATGTGTTATCACGATGGAGCTGGCAAGTTTTGATTGACCACAGATCTGGTCGTTTGCGTCGCATAGCATCGGAAAGACGACGAAGGACCTTCTGGTAGTACTCCTTTGTGATGGTTTGGCCTCATGGTGCGTACTCACGATACACCACCCCACAAGAGTCAAAAAAACTGTCAACATGACCTTGATATTGCTGCGGGCCTACCGCGCTTTTTCTTGGCCTTGAGGATCGTCCCCGAAAGCCTGCTGAATCTTGCAAATGGTTTACGCTTGGGTATCACCAAGGTTTTTGGCAAAATTTGATGTAATATCGCTGCTCATGTTGTTCAGTCATTTTCCAACTTAGTGGAATCCGATGAGAGCTCGCTACATATCCTCACTCATAGGCCGACTGCCAACGACTGACGCTTCCTGCAGGCGGGAAAAAATTCAGGGCTGTGCATGACTGTCCCCTCCACAACTCCACCAAAGGAGTCACTCATAGGCCGATTGCCAACGACTGACGCTTCCTGCAGGCGGGAAAAAATTCAGGGCTGTGCATGACTGTCCCCTCCACAACTCCACCGAAAGAGGCCTCCTGCGCAAGAGCCCTCATTGTTCTACACACACACACAAGATATAATTATTATTATTCCCAGTAATTCAATTGTAATGCATGAGTAACAGAATTTCCCCCATAAGGTATATTACACATAATTCCAGAGGAAAAGGATATATGTTAATATATGATATCATAAAACTTATACAAATTATATTAATTATAAAACTCATCGGTGGGTGTTATATAACAATTACTATGGTTGTTGAAATACTGAATATAAATGGGGTTTGCTTGCAAAATTTTCGTGGGCAAAGTCGCGGGTAACAGCTAGTTCNTTTAGAATATTTTTTCAACTTAATTTTATTCAAAATATATTTCATCAAAACACATGAAAAATAATGAAATGAAAAAGGAAATAGATAAATTGATACTATATTGACATTTAACCTATTTAAAGTAAACTAGCATTATACATCATAAGTTTTCTACATGTTTTATCAATGTTATGGTCATCTAATATAAATAAAATTTATAATAAATTAAATGTTATTTCAAATGATAATTTTTCTTTTATCACATATTTATTAATACAGTATATAAAATTTATGTAAGATGTTTTCTTCTTTTATAAATTTTTAATAAATAAATTTAAAATATGTTACAGAGTAATTATATATTAAAAACTTGCATCATTTTATTTTATATCAAAACCAAGCTTTCTTAGCCTTGACTTTCAATTTATAGAAGTTAATTAGAATAATAAATGTATGTTAATGTACAATCTTCTTCAGGAAAATTACATTCTAAATTAGAATGTAATTTTCCTGAAGGAAAAGGAACAAAAGAACTAGAAAATTTTCCAAAAATCTTTTTCTAATTAAAATTTATTTTTTGTATTTATTTTCTGTTATCTTCTATTTCTATAGTACTTATGACTTTAGTGTCCACATAAGGTGGGAATTTCATTGAATTCCACATTAAAAATATTTTTATCTGTTCAACTCTATTCCCCAAGATTAAATCCTGAGTGCTCCACTGATGAGAATTAAATAATAATTTTCCAAAATCATAAATGATTGTAGAAGTTTGTTGTTTACTCCTGCATGCTTAGTCTCAAGTTATATGAGTAGCAGTATGAATATGTTGGGAGTGTCATGTATCACAATATATTCTCAGCATGTTCACATTGCCATTTACATTACTCAAGACTAGGCACTCTGTATAGTTTGTTTAGTTAATTATGATTTGAAATTAATAATTTCAAATCATATTAATTTCAAATCACAATTATTAAATATAATCACATCATAAATTGTATTATTTAGCCAATAATCTAATTACTAAAATGAGAATTCTACGTAAACAAACCCAACCAAACTTTTTCAGTTAAGCTTTTAACTAACAATCAGTATATTTAATATAAATGTATCTTTTTGAAAAAATGCCAATACATTCTCTTTTTTGAGACTAGACTGAATATTTCATTTGTAGTTAAAAACTAGAGATTGAAAAACAATAATATTCAATAATACTGAGTTATCTTCTATTTTGAAATTTATAAGAATCTTGAAAAATAATATCATAGATACTATTTCAAAATTTCAACTGTATTTTAAAAGTAAAATAACAAATTAAATAAAAATTAAACAACAACATTTATTGACATAATAAAAATATTACTATAATTTTGAAATTTTAATTTTAATTTTACATACATTTACATAATATTTAAAAACATAGAGGAAGGAAACATTTAAAATAAGATTTCATACAAATATTCTAAAAGTTTTGAATGCTAAATATAGAATGATATAGCCAAAAACAGAAAACTCTCAAGTTTACTGTCTCTTATTTATTCATTAAGATCAATTTATTAATGATATTTTGCTATTGTAAATAAAATTCACCAGATTTGTGCCACATATAAAGTTTTGAAAATTTGTAAGACCTCTCAAATTTAGTAATTGTTGGAAGTTTGTCAGTTTTATAGGTCTTTGGATTCTGCTTTTTCATCTGTTGGTTATGGCTGCCCTCCAAACAAGCATCCAATTCATAAAAACTTCAATTGCAGAACTACTAAAAATGTATTGATTGTGTAGTAATATTCCCAATATTTTCCTCTTTAGAACATTTACAATAGTTAAGATTGAAAGGTCAAGCAGTGATAAAATGATAACAAAAACCAAGTTTTGATTGCAATAAACAATATTTACACTATGTAAGTTTAGTCAAGATAATTTTGATAACAGTATACAAATGATAATAAAATACATCATAAAAAGTGGCATCCACTAGATATTCTTTATTATCTAAAATAAATTTTAAATTTATATCCTTTTTCGTTAAAAATTACATTTTCATACAATTAATAAGTATTATCATTAATATTCTTATAAAGAAACCGTTGTAAAATATATCAGTTATTAAAATTGGGCTTTGGTTTATCTTGACACAATTTATACTTAGCCTACTTGTCAAATGTATACATGGGTAAAAATTTTAAATACTTTATGACTTTACAGTATCAAACCTGTACAGCTTTCTGACAGGAATCCATTAAAATTGGTATAGCCTATATAGCCTATTCTCTTAAAGTTTATAACACTAAATAAAGTACACAATTTAATTTAGAAACTGATTTTAATGCTTTAATCTGAATTAAATTGAGAGAAGAGAAAATGAATAAAACAATAGAAAAAAATTTAAAAAGTAGATAATTTAAAATAAATCATGTATTGTACAGTATATATAAAATATAATTTTAATTTATCTTTCTATTCAATATACATTTTTAATGAATTATAAACTACAAAACATCATAACAGTTTCATAAATACTGTAAGTAAAGAATAATTAAGTTAACATAATATTTTTGACATGATTTAAAACATGAATTTAATTATTCATTTTCATTAAATCTAAATTGAAAGACAATGTTTAGCAAATTATAAATGACTTGATATATAAATGAATGCTTTGAATTTTCTAAATTAGATATTAATACAGTAATTAAAAACATTTTGAAAAATTTCCTTATATTTCTTGCAGATTATTATTAAGTCATTAAAGAAATATTAAATATGAAAAACTGTATCTGAAAACATTTAAAAGCAAGGTATACAGCATTAAGCAAAATATTAATCCTAATCATCATGTTTTATTATACTGTAATAAAAATTTTATATAAGAGATTTAACAATAATTTAAAATTTATTTTATCTAAGATAATTTCCTATATAGTAATTAGTTATAAAATGTTTTATAACTTAGTAAATTTATTTACTAAGTTTATAAGACAAAATAAATTAATTAATTAATTAAAATACATACATAATAATAGAACATTATTTCTTAAATAAATAATTTCAATCTAGAAAAGAATTATCAATAATCAATAATTGAAAATGCTGAATTATAGTAAAGTTTTGTAATTTTAATTATTTATAATAATTATTAATAATAATTATTTCCAACATCTGTAGCTTTGAATTATATGAGCGCTAAGGTAGGTTTTCTTTTTCACTAGACTTATTATACCACCATTGTTTGTTTTCTGTTTTGTAAATCATTTTAAATTTAATCATTATTTTAGCTTATACCTGTTAATCTAATACCTGCCATCCATATTTTATCTAATGTCACAACTCATACATTTCTCATAATCCATGTTTCCTAATGATCTTTTACAATTTTGTAACATTACAATAAATTTATGCTAACCTGTATGTAATTTTCCCTATATAGTTTTAACACAAGAGTTGAAAAGGGACATAATTGTCCGAAATGCATACTCAAAGAAATAAAAAGTTTTTCTAAAGCTTGTCCTCCTTTTTATTGATGGTATAATAAGTCTAACGAAAAAGAAAAGCCACCATAGAACTCATATAATTCAACACAAGACTAGACAAGAAGCATATCGCATAAATCTATAGCTTTGTTTTTTGTTTTGTTAAGTTATGGTCATGCAACATTTCAGCGATTTGTCTAAGGGGATGGCTTCTGGGAGGTCTTTTTAAGGGTAGCTGCCCCTATTCAGGTGTTACAGACTTCTACGGAGAAAACTCAGAAAACTCCATGTGCTGCCAGCCCATCCTGGCAAGGCGCAAACCCACAACTGAACTTCCAGTGTTCAGGGTACGAAGACCACTTGGCCACTGGTGCGCTCCAACATCTATAGCATTTAGAATTTTTTTTTTATTCAAGAATTTAGAAAGCTAATGAACAGCATTAAAAAAACAAAACAGAAATATCTCAAAAAGTTTGGATTTAATATAAGCATACATTTTAAATTATTATATCACAGTACATGGTTCAGACTAAAAATAAGAATAAATAAAAAGAATGCATAACATTGAATAAATCACATAAATAAAAAACATCTCAAATATTACAATTTGTTTCTGATTTAATTCAATAATTTTTTTTAAACATTATTGAATTGAATCAGAAACAAACTGTAATTTTTGAGATGTTTTTTTATTTTCAATTTTTAATTTCATTTGCATTCATAACAATTTAAGAAATGCAGAAATTGTATATTTTTTATTAACATCTTTTAATTTTTATAAGTTATTCAAGAATAATACATTCTTTTGATATTTCCATAACTAATTTTCTTTACAATAGTAAATTTGAAAATTTATTTCCAAATTTATTTACTGTAATATATTGAAAAAACAACATTTAATACCTTATAGCCAAAATTAATTTTTTAATCAATGATAAAAGATGAGTTTATTAATTGAAATTCTAAAATCCCTAAAATCCTAAATAATATTAACAATTTTTTAAATTTTTATAAATGTTCTAAATTTTTAACTTACATTAAAACTTTTGTGTTTTTATTTAAATCTTTATGTATAGTACTAGTATAATCATAGATAATAAATTATAAAATTATTTTTTAAATTTTAACTTAAATTTTTAACTTAAATTCAAATTTAAGTTAAAATTTAAATTAACTTAAATTTTTTAACTTATAAAATAAAATTTATAACAAAATATAAAAATAATCATCATCTTGAAAATTTTGCCAGTTTGGCAACAAGTTTGTTTAGTGAAGTGAAGTTTTTTTGTACACTATGTCCTCAGTTAAAATTGTGCATTAGGCATGTTATAGTCATTTTTTGGTCTTTAATGATATTTATTTTTCAATGAAAGAGTTTGTGTTAGTTTTACGTAATTATAGATCTAAAATACTAAAACAGTTTTACATAATACTGTATGACTGATATCTATAGAGTATACTAAAAATATAAAGTAAATTATTATATTGAGTAAATTAATTCTCTTGACAATAAACTATCATCAATATATTTATAATTTTTATCTAAATAATATTAACAGTATTACAAATATTTAAAATTACTTTTATGTAGCTTTATGACAAGACATAAGATGTTTATTCTGTAATACATTTATATATATAATTCTCTGTTATATTGGAAATTAAGTACTATTATTGAAAATTTCTTAATTATTATGAAACAGCATAAATAAAAAAATCAATATAGAAGCAAGGAGGTATATCCATAAGGTAGATGAATTCTTCAAATTGACATGGGATAAAAGTTTTTTCCCTGGTACTCTAGAAAACTCAGCTTAGCTTCACTCTTTAGCATCTTGTCAAGATTCAAAAGAGTAAAGCAAAGCCAATATAAGTTAGAAGCAATGAATAAAGCATTTTCCATTTATATTGACTCAATAAGTATAAGATAAATGATTTAAATACAGAAAGTTAAATAATGATGAAGTATTTCAGTTCATTTTAACAAAATCATCTTTAAATAAATCAAAATACAGATTATATTTAATAATGAAATTGTTGAAGTATAAAGAAATAGAATAATTTTGTCATAGATCAATTCAATTCTCCCATTTTATATGTCATTTTATATGTCTCTAAAAGCAATTTTAAATGAAATGAATTTAAAACAAACAACAAAGAAAATAAATAAAATAAATTTGATAACTTTTTACTATTAAGTTTTATCTTTTTCAGTAGACTACCCATAGATTATTTATGGAGGAGACTAACTTCCTGGTATCAAATGATGTCTATAGGAGTTCAATGTATTTCCTATTCAACTTTTGAATCCTGGCAAATTGCCAATAACTTTGTAAAACTGTTCTACCTAGGACCTCAGTACCTATAAGTCTTAATTTTAAATTATTAATATGTTAAAGATTTTTGTTTATATCAATTCCAATATATTATTGATCCTTCAATAACATAAAATCCACACTCAATAATTTGTTTTAAAAACAAAAATAAAGAAAAAAATTACTGTTTTTCAAACATAACTAGATAGATAGAGATGTAATGGAGCTGATTATTATAAAACATTTTTCAGAGATTTCTTGTATTATCGTTTAGTTCCATTATACTTATTAGACTTAAAAAAATTTTCAAAATTTCTTTGCTATTTAAAGTCGATATATTGATTAAATTATTCATCAAAATGTTAACATATATACTATTCTTATTCTATAATTTCTGAATGAAGTAATTCTGAATTTTCTAGATGAATAGTTAAATATAAAAATTTATTGAAAAATAATGTTTTATATTTCAATTTCTGTTTTACTTAAATATATTTTTACATTTAATCAGAATTTATAGTTCTTTAAGATTAACTATATCAACATAATTTCAGAAATTTGCCATAAAATAGAAAACTAATTCTATTATAGTAGTACAGTATTTTATGTTCATATATAGAGTGACCATATTATTAATTGTGCAAACCAAAACCAAGACTGAGTGAAAAATGTGTTTAAAAATGGCTAAACTTAGATGATCTTTTTAAAAATTTAAAAATTTTTAAAAATTTTTCCAGGACAGTCCCAGATTTCTCCTGTTTTTCAACCAATATATATATACTGACCTATAAATTGGTTATATTGCATTAGAAGACCTATAAAATAGCTCTGTTTAAAATTTTATTCTATTTTTGAGGTTGAAAAACAGGAGAAATCTGGGACTGTCCTGGAAAAACCAGGATATATGGTCACCCTATTTATAAAAATGCAGATTTTTGAGCATTATACATTAGTTAATCTTAAAAAAATTCATTATCATATTATTTTACACTAATTTTTAAGATGTTAAATCCTATTAAATATCATTGAAAACTTCTCAAAATTTTTTATATATTATATCCAATAACTTGTAAAAATTTTCATACATTAAAATATATCATTTTAACAAAATTATACTATGATATTTATAAAATTTCAAGTCAAGACATTCCAGAAGTGAAATGCAAATAAAAGCAAAGAAAAATTTCTTTAGGCCTCAATAAAAATGTATTTTATTAGAATTATTAAGCAATAGTCTAATCTGATAGTGATAGCTTTAAAAATTATAAAGCTTTCATTATATTTTCATAAGCATTTAACTACATTAATATTTAAATCATCATGTGTAAATATATCATCATTTACATGTAAAAGTGTTTCCTAGTTAATTTAATAAATTCACTCATTTTAATTGAATATAATTCATTAACAAAATATTTGAGTTTTCAAATTAAAGTAAAACAGCATTTATAGCCTCCATAATCATCATCATAAGTAACATTACAATTGATTGTTTTCTATAATTTTTCTTTTATATAAATATACTTAAATCCCATTTATGTATATAAAATACAAACATTCTATTTAATGAATATTTAATTTATACATATAATATACACAGATTAATATGCTTTCATAACTGATTATAGAAAGCATAAATAATGCATGTGTTTTCTTTAATTAATCAAGTACCATTCACAACAGTTTTATTAAATGTTAACTATAATCGCGTCGCGTCGTGACGCGTCTAAGCGCGCCATCAATATGAAAAAGTAGTTAACACGAATAACTTGGTTGAGGTTCGATGATCGTCGCTAAAACACGATATCTGTATTCGCTCTACTGCATTTACATGAATAAAAATTCAATTAATTTTATGTATTCACGAAATATCTAGTAGTTTATTCGTAAGCGTGACTGCACGCGAAGGACGCGACGCGTGACTGAAAATCACATATTAAACGATTCGTCAAATCACGTCAAGAAAAAATTTATATAAAGTTAACCTGCTACCTAATTAAACAATAATACAGCATATGTTTATATAATAGATTAAAATTAGGAAGGAAAATGTGATTTATCAAGAAACAAATATTTATCTTACATGTAAACAAATGGAATCATTTTCTAAAGTACTCACCCAGAATAAAAGGTTAAAAATAATAACAAGATATTTTATACAGGCGTAGCAACCTTTTAAACCCATTGTTTAAAGAACAACGTTTTAATCCGAACTAAAAAGAACTTCCTTTCTTCCTCTCACAAATCATTAAAGTTGGAGGGAAAAGATTGCGCCGACGCAACAACTCCACTTCCGCTGATTTATTGGTTCGTTATTTCTGTTTAACTTCTATTTTTGACAATGTTACTAACGATGATGTAGTCGATTATTTTATCTTCATCATAATAGAAGTTAATTTTAATATGTTCATACATTCACTTATTACGTTTAATCATCGTATAACTTGATTTTTTATTTTTATTTCTTATCGTATCTTTAAAGTATTGTTTTCATCCTTTATAACTAGGATGATCATCTGTTCCAGTTCGTCCTGGACAGTCCTGGATTTCTTCTAGTTCTTTGGTGTGGTCGAGTCCCGGACCGCACCAGTGGTGAAGTAAATAAAACCGGGAAACACTGGCATAGGTTCACGGGCTGGCCACCGGTTTTCTTCACGTGTCTAGCAGCTAAATAGGGCCCCTTACCTATAGAAAGTCCCCCGGAAGACATTCCCTTGGCAGATCGCTCACGTGTAGCGTTGCTATATCCAATCAAACCATCTAGTTCCGGATTTTATCTGTTTTTAGCTCTTAAAAATAGAATAAAATTATAAATAGGACCGTTTTATAGGTCTTCTAATATAAAATAATTAATTTATAGGTCAATATATAAATAATGTTTTAAAATAAAATAATCCAAGTTTAGTCATTTTTATATCCGTTTTTCACTCACTCCCGACCTAAAACTATTCGATTTGGACGATAAAATATATGATCACCTTAATTACAGCAGTAACAATTTAAATTCTTTATTCTGTAAATTCATATTATTTTGTCGAAACGTTAATATTTTTATTTCCTTATAAATGTAATACCGAATTTCAATAAAATGTATGCAAATGGTGTAACTATTTTATAACGGATTACCGTTAATGATGAAAGAACCGGGTAAAAATCGGAAACTTCCTCTATGAAAATATTTATCAACAAATATTTACTCATAAATTCTGTATATTGTGAACTTTTCCTGAAATAATTAAAAGTAAATTGAATCTATTCGCATAAAAATAAAATTTATTGCATCTATTATTAATCATAAGATTGAATACAAATTTGCCACATTTGACAACTTATTGGTCACCTGTCTATGAAACTACTGTATATTTTCAAACCTTTACAATAAATTTAAACAGGAAATAGTTACTCTTGTACATCATAAATTTACAGTTTAAATGGAATTACTTTAATATAAAATCTATAATATTTTATAAAAATAAGAGTGGAGTCGATGAGCTGGATCCGCTACCGTAGCGAAGCAACGGAAAGTCTTCAAAACATGATGTTTGAATTTTAGAGAAAAAAAAGAAAAAAAACTTTTTTTATACTCTTTCCGCCCTGTGGGCACTAAAAGGGCCTTTTAAAGCAGGCCCATTACGGGTTCGGCCAGGCCCACAATGGGGCGACCGGGTGGTGAGGAACGGTGCCCGACATAGTCGAACGGACCACCCCCGAAGGATTCCGGGGATTCTTTGACCCGTCCGGATTCGATCCCGGGTTCCCCAAAGCGGTAGGCTGCCACCTTGACCGCTCGGCCATTCGGCCGTCAAAGAAAGAGAAAAAAAAAAAACTTTGCAAATGTAAATATAACGTTGCATGACGTAGTACAGTAGACCCCCTATAACGCTTAGATACGTTCCACGCTAACCGAAAGTTATGTTGTAGGAACGATTAAATACATGAGCCAATTTCAGCCCGATAGGTGGGAACTTTACGGACTAAGGCTGTTCGAAAGGTTTTCTTCTATAAAATTAACCGATTCTAGACTAATTCCACTCAACATTTCCAAAATACGTATAATTTTTTGGGAATAATCTGTATAAACTATGCTATAAACAAAAAATTATAGGATTACTTATCGAGTGTGTACCGTTCGACTACGCCGTTGCTTAAAGCTGGTTTTCATCGCGGAACAGCACATTAAACGACGGCCGCGATTTCTAATAACGAATTTTTCGCATAAAAATAACTTGACCTTTGGAGACATCATTAATATAAATAATTTTTATGGACGTTGAATAAGAAGTATTTCTTTCACAAGAAATGTATAAAATTAGTGCTGTATTAGACTTACGGTACCTAATTTACATACTGTACAGACGATAATAAACTCAACTTACTAGCCTAAAATCTCCGTAGCATGTTGCCAGGCGGCAGAAAGCATATATATAATTATAATAAAATTACAATAAATTAAGTTAATGTATAATTATATGTACAGTACCTAATTTATATATAATTTATATATAATACTAAACAGACGATAGCAAACTCAATTTAGCCGCTCCGTAGCGTGGCGCAGGGTCCGAGGTAAGTAGTTCGGCTGCTCATCCACTATTAGTCCAGACTCTATCAATCTTCTCGCGAAACGACGTTATAGGAGGTACGTTATACGAAAGTTTCTACAATTTTTTCGCTACGTTATAGGAATTGTCGTTATAGGAACGTACGGTTAAAGGGGGGGTCGACTGTATTACGTTTTTATTTTTATCTCAAATTTCTTGCAAAAATGCTGAGATTATAATTTTCTAATATATATTCTATATACCAATAAATTATGTTTTACTTCGTAATAAACATGGAACTATTTCATTCTCGCACGTAAACTGTTGAACATCGTTTCCATTCTTATTCTGGAAAATATCATCATTCTTATTCTGGAAAATCTAACGGGCCGGATAACCGAGGCGATGCGTTAGAGCCAGTGTTTCTCAAACTTTTTTGTCAAGTGGCACACTTGAAATTATTAAACAAAATTCACGGCACCCCTATTATTATTATTTATTATTTTGCTTTTTACGGTTAGTAAAGATATGAAGGATGAGAAGACTTTGAAAAAAATAAAAGTTTTTTATTAAAGTAAGTTTATTTCCAAACAACACAAAAGCATTCAAAACAAAAGTTATTATTATAAAGGTATCTTTTAATTATTTATTTAATTTAATACTTTAATTCAATTATTTTAAGTAATTTTAATTTAATTATTTAAAAATTTCGCGGCACCCTTCTGGCGTTCTTGCGGCACCCTAAGGTGCCGCGGCACCCGCTTTGAGAACCACTGCGTTAGACTATCAATCTGGGAAACCCGAAATCGAATATGGGCAGAGAACTCTGGGAATTTTTCATGGGCGACCTGACCCAGATAAACTAAGTCCTGTCCATCACTACCCGGTCGCAACACTGTGAGCCTGTTTGAAACCATAATGGTTATATAAATAAAAACCTTTTTACTACCCACAGGGCAGAGTCAAAAATGAAAAACCCACCGATGGCCGAGTGGATAAAACCACTGAACACTGGTAGTTGGTTGCGAGTTCGCTGCTGACCAACGGTCTGGCAGATGGTTTTCTCCAGATTTTCTTTACATTTGCCAGGTAATTGAGGAAAAAACCGGTACAAAATGGAGTTTTTCCAAAAGATGCTGGGACGCTTCAATTCCAGGATATGCAACAGCGCATATTCTAACGTAAAACTGGACAGAAACGTGTAATGCGAATTTTGACTTGTGCAGTGGGAATCTCATATTTTTGCAGTAATTAATTGTCCAATTCTTGGTTTTATAAGTATTTCTTTCTTCTAGTTATGTTAATTAAAGTTAAAATATTTACCTAAATCACACAATATAAGGTAAAACCTATCCAAAACGGCACTTGAATAAAAAGGAAACCAGCATAAAACAGAAAAAATTCTTCGGAACGGAGCGATTTTCTACGTTAATAAAAAAAAAAACCTGTTGAAAACAGAAACCTGTCAAACAGGAAAAAATTTTCGGTACTATGCGATTTCGATTTACACAGATTTTACTGTATATTTTATTCGGCCCACGAAAAAGAGCTATGGTAGGAATGTTGGTAGGATTTACCATTTGCATTGAATATAATACAGTACAATTAGAGTTGCCACCTTTTCAAAATCGCTGACCCGGAAGGCAGGTGAGGTTCTTTCGAACAGAAGTTCCTGACACATGCGCAATGTCATTTTGCAATGCGAAGAATAATTTGCAGTGCATGCCGGTTCTAAATCAGTTACAGTTAGCGACTATGGGGAGACTTGGATAGGAGTAACGCAAGTGACCTAGCTCTATTGGATATTAGAGGTGTATATGATTACGAATGAATCGTACAAGCAAAAAAAAAGCAGCACTGCGCCTAATGCAAACGACTACCACACTAGTAATTCGGTACACGAGGGAAGAAATATATGCGACGGTTTGCATATAATTTTGTACATATTCATTTCAACTTGCACAACCCTGAGAAATATTAATTAACCCCGGAGCCCGGAGATAACTCACTCAATCTCGGAGTCTCCGGGTCAAACCCGGACAGATGGCAACCCTAAGTACAATACATAATTTTTTATGTAGACGCAACATCAATATTAGTGTTTTTCCAACGGGATCCCGGCTGTCTTTTAACACGGAAAATATCCCGGGAAATCACGCGAATTTCTTAAACATTCACCTTTTTTTAATTTTGTGTTAAAGTTGAGGAAATTTTGAAAATAGAAAGTATAATTAACCCACAAACTGTCAGTATACATTTGTATTTATTAATTTTAAGGCTGCTCATTAACTTTTTTAATTTTTGTTTATTATGGCTTATCACAGATTGTCAATAATCAATATGTAACCTATTTGTGACGGGACTCTGAAAATTCTTTACTTGTCAGAACCTGTAATAACTGGAATAATTGTGCTTATGGTATCTTAATTTTTAACCATGCCTAGTAGTTCAATAACTGCATTATGCCAGGTTGTACAAATTGTGCAAGGATACGAACGAGTACGAAATATGCAAGTATGAAGTTTTTCTTCATAAACCTAATTATTAAAGCCAAACAAACTGCCGAATTATCGGGCAATAAGCTTGATGCCATTATTAAAGCACCGAGGTAGACAAATCGAGAATACTAGAAGGCAAATGAAATAGGGGAACCCGAGACGGAATAGGAAAGACGATTTACATATGAAAGAGAGGTGAGGGAATAGGTTCGCTCCCGTCCTACACTCAGATTGTGACAACTCGTTAGTGTGAATACTTGGTTACCGAGATTCGATATCTGTTGACCAATAAAACCTTGCGTCGTGATTTTTTGATGAAATTACAAATGTATCAACACTAAAACAATTAAAGTACTGTATATGGTATATTTTATAATTTAACCAAAGTTATATAGTTTAGTTTATTAAAGATTTGTTTGCTTGTATTTTTAGAATGAAATAAAGCAAAAAGTAATCATAAACTTTTTCTTTACTTGATTTTTAGGATCATGTGCTTTCGGGCACAACGGGTGGGGCACAATGGGACGGTTTCCCGTAAAGGAAAAGTAAAAAGGAAAAGGTAAAGGAACAGGGAAAAAAGCAAAGTCTAGTAAAAAAGAACAAGAGGACGATTACTCGGAAGAAGATGATACGACTTGCCTTTACTGCACGGAGGCTTACTCACAGTCGATTGAGGGTTGGTGTTCGTGTGTCGCATGCAAAAAATGGTCATATATCTTGTGCGGGTTTTAATAGCGACGATGACGATTCCATGCTGATTTTCGAGTTTTGTAAGCAACAAGACACAGTGGCGTGCCGTCATTAGAAGCGGTGGAAGCGCCGCTTCCCTTGTATTTTATAAAAAATAAATACATATTCATTTTAATTATATGAAAATAATCGCACAATATTTTATTATAACCGCATTATATATCTTATTACAAATTTCTATACTACACGTGAAAAAAATAAGATTGCTATTGTATATTCGAATATTAGTGGCAGAGTGGAATCTCTGTATTGTGAGATTCCAAAAAGCCAGATTTGCGCACGCGCTTTACAGAGCACCAACCTCACCCGGTTTAGCCGGTGGAAGCCTACGACCTTGAGTTGATGCTATACATTCCAACGCTTCCAATTCTATCCGGGACCGGTTCCGGGCTGTTAGCCGCCCGCCCGCTAGATATTTGGCTGATTACGTGAATAACGAGTAGATTTATAACTTAACCCAACCGATAAGAATTTACTGGTGTGTTTTTACGATAGTTCTGTATAGTTGACAGGAGTTAAAAAAATCCATTAAAATATTTGATATATTTATTCAGCTCTCCGATTTTATATTACTCACAGACAGAGCCGGCCCTACCATAGGGCGAACGGAGCAGCCGCTCCAGGCGCTAAGTCCTAGGGGGCGCCTCACTGATAAAGAAAATTAAAGGGTATAAATTAGGGGCAACCAAGGGGGCTCCATAATAGGATCTCGCTCTATCCTAAAACTTGTCTCGGGCCGGCACTGCTCACGGATTTCAATGTTAAACCAGTGATATTATGATTTCTTATGTCCCATCTTTAAGGGGATGTAGAAAAAAACGCGAACAATTCTTGTACAATGTTAAAAAATTAACTGTTACTTTGACAGAATCATTTACAATTAAATTTAATGAATGAGAGAAATGCACGAGGTACAGAAAAAGCTCTAGAATTTATTTTCCTTAAATTTACGATTTATGTATCCGTTGTCGTAAAAATTTGTCCTTTCACTTTTTTCCCGAGACTACAAATATTCGAGTACAAAATACCCGATTTCGACTTATTTCTACTTAAGAAGTAGTTAAATAATTAAACGATTAGGGAATTGGGGACGTAAACAAAACCCTGACGAAAGAGCCGGAATATTACTTAAACAAAAGCTTAACCGAACCAATCTCTAGCCGAGTACGGTGGGGACTGATTTCTTCGAAATACTGTATTAGATGTAATAAAGACAGAAATTTTTCCAGTTCGACGAGAGTGACCGAAAAGTTGTAAATTTTGGAAATTTCCGTGGACAACACCTGGTGCTAAAACGAATTAGTTAGAAAACAAATAACGGACAATCTATTAAGTTTAACATATTTAGATTTTTACTACTATGATGAGAAACGTTTAAAGTATATACCTGAAAGGACCCTGTCGCGTCCTTTCAGGTATACTAGTGATGCGACAAAAGAGGCATTTGACATTGATCGGTGTCGGCACCCTGGGGATTTGGCAGTCTGCGTGTATGCACGCTCCGCAACCGTCTTCGATTCCATCCATTAGCCACAGTAGGGAGCTGTTTGACTAAGTGCATTGTTTTAAGATTTAAAAAGTAAAGAATATTTTATATTTTTATGTACGTTTCTTTGCAAAGCTATATTTAATTATAATTTTCTTTAAAAGTATATTACAGTAGATCCCCCTATAAAACCGTTTCCTATAGTTATGATTCCTATAAAAATTGTGGCAGTATCCGTAAACAACGGTAAAAATAACTCCTATAATACGTAAAGCGTCTTCGGGCAGCCGAACTACTTTCCGCCGTCTGTAGCGCCACGCTACGGATGTTTAGGCGGATAAATTGAGTTTAGTATCGTCTGTTCATATAATTATATATAAATTAGGTACTGTATATATAATTATATATTAACTTAATTTATTGTAACTTTATTATAATTAAATATATATTTTTCGCCGTCTAGCGTCACGCTACGGCGAGTTAGGCGACCTATCGTCTGTCCAGTACTGTAATTTTATACATTTCTTGTGAAAGAAACATTTCTTATTTAACGGCCATAAAAATTATTTATATTAATGATGTCTCCAAAGGTCAACGAAGTTTTCGCAGAAAAATAATATCAGAAATCGCGGCCGCGGTTTGATGCGCTGTTCCGCGACGAAACCAAGCTTTAGCAACGGGCGTAGTCGAAGGGTACACACTCGGTAAGCAATCCTACAATTTTTTGTTTATAACGTAGTTTATACGGATTATTTTCAAAAAAATATACGTATTTTGGAAATGTTGAGTCGAATTAGTCTAGAATCGATTAATTTTATGAAAGAAAACCTTTCAAACAGCCGTAGTCCGTAAACTATGATTTCTACAAAATTGATTCATAAAGAACGGAACGTATCTACCGTCTTATAGGGGGATCTACTGTATATAATTGAAGAATATTTTGTATGTACCAGTACATCCACCACATATTTTATTTCACCAAGTAAGTTTTTATTATTTTGTTTTTAATTGTAGCCCTTATATCGTGGCTAGCAATTCGGAATGTAATTGTGATATTAAAAATGCATTTAGAGAAGTCTACGGTTTTTGCTGGCTTATCGAATAAACAATACGAATGGACCTTAGACCATCACTGACGCGCAATTGACTGATTGTCCCTGGATTTAGGCTTCTTACAGAAACACAGCTTCCCTATCATCAAATGTCTCGGCACGCCCCTGCAAGACTAATATTTTTTTTCTAATATTTGAGAACTAATCTCATACCTCATTCTGTCCCGAGTGCGGGGCGAAACGGGATGTGGGTAAGCTTTTTTTAATGATTTATTTTTCATACAAAATTATTTATTTTTTAAAATCTATTTAAAATAATTATGTGCCAAATATAATAAATAAAGGATATAATGTAATATTTTTGTTATTTTTTTTATTGTGACATAATTTTAACTTCTTCGTTAGCTACCCCATTCCAACTCGGGTTCCCCTACTACAATCTCGAAAACGAACTAGAAATCTTCCAAGCTGCAGGCGAAAAAACACATAACATGTGTTTAAAGCATTTAAGAGAAGACAGAATTCCACTCACAGCACTCACTTGTATTGTAAAGGCAGACGGCCGGATGGCCGAGTGGTCAAGGTGGCAGCTACCGCTCTGGGGGACCCGTGATCGAATCCGGACGGGTCAAAGAATCCCCAGGAATTTTTCGGGGATGGTCCGTCCGGATATGTGGGCCAGGCCGAACCCATAATGGGCCTGCTTTAAGAGGCCCTCTTAGTGCCCATAGGGCGGAAAGAGTAAAAAAAAAAATCGGAAAGGACATTCTCGGTAGCAGGACTTTTCATTACTAAAATAAGAATCAAATTGAGTGATCAGAGTATTGACCATCTTTACTTTTTAAAATCTTATTATAAAAATTTGCAATAATATTTTGTATTNAACCCTTCACCCTTCCTTTTCCAAGGCTATACCTATTGGTGAAGGCCTTCTAATCCTATGGTAAATGTAGACACAGGATTATGGAATTTTTAAATTGAAATACAGCCGATGATCACATCAACAAATGACCGATATTTCTGTTGTTTTTCGTTCTACACACCGTTCCAGCACCTTATATTGTTCTCCGTCAATCAGAATCTCGTGACATTATGAATTACCTGTGTTTGTTTTGAAAATTTTCGAGTTACGGGTACGGGTACGTTAACCGTAATTATGATACGGATTCTACCTCTATTTTCGTGTATCGCGAGCATATGTCACTTTTTACTTAAGTTTCAACTGATCTTTCAGTGTCCGGGAAACAGTTTACTTTTATCCCGGAATTTCGGGACAAGCAAAAGACCGGGAAATGAGAAACCCTAGTTTTAACTTTGAAAATGATCGTTCTATAGATACTGGTGCAATTTTATTTTCAGTAAATATTAATTTTGTGTTTTAAATACTAAAATATTCTATCAAAATGAGTTTCATCCTTTTTTCAGGGATTCAACAATTCATGTACTGTTGTCATGCACGGATGAATCTATCCAAAAGATACATTGCAAAAGATATGGTAAATTATGATTATGGATCTAATCGATTAACAAAGCAGCTAATTGAGTACACTACCAAATTCTAATCGATAATGCTAAAGACAGTCAAGTAGAGGACATGATAAGATTCAAACCACTAGAGATTTATAACAAAAGGATTGAAACAGTACAATGGTGTCTCGTTCACCAAATTAATTAATCTATAAATTATATTATAAATTTAAGAATAAAACAGAGAAAAGGTTATTTCGTTTATTCTAATTTTGTAATAATAAAAACCAGATATGAAAATACTATCTTAAATTTATTAATACAAATCTGAGGTTACTATTACGTTCATATTTGCTATCTTTAACTATTAAATTGTTTAAAAATACAGTACAGTTGTCCCTCTATAGTCCGACGTTCTTTAATCCGACATGCTCAGTAGTCCGACGCACCTCCCGTCAAGGTACCCGTCCCCGTTACGTGTTTGCTTGCACAGAAGCATGTCGCGATGTGAATCTCCCCATCCAATACTTACTCGATGACACACATTTCGTGTGTTTTATGTGAGCAGTTCTGTTTGAACAGTTGGAGTAGAGAATATTGTAAGTTACTGCTAGCAAAACAATGCGAAATATGTAATTATTTTTGGTAATCCGGACACTTCTGGTAATCTGACACACCTTTGGTTTCATACCTGTCGGATTATCAAGGGACAACTGTACTGTAAAATTCCTATTAAATAATTATTATCATTTTAGCAAAAAATTAGTGGGAGGAAATGAATGTGTTTCTTGAATTAGCGGATTTCATGTTATTTCTATTGAAAACGATACTTTATAATATTTTTTTCCATCTTTGCCATCTTTGCTCAGACACTAAGAAGGCCCTTTTTCCCATCCATTGTGCCTACAGTCAGGCCTATAATAGGGGCAACTGGATGCTATTGTAATACCTATTGTAATATTAGTTTTTAAAAGAAAATTTTATGTTGTTTTAAAATGTAACCATAACACGAAGTTCACTTTTAAAAACTAACGGCTTGTTACAATAGCATAAAACATCTATAATCTAAAGTATCAGTTATTATTTGCTTAATGTGTCAGTGTGAAATATAGTCCATGTAATAGTGTACTTTACGGCCTCTCGTCAGTAATTGGTATTGAATCAATTGTCTCTTAAGTACAGAGTGACATACGCTCGCGATACACGAAAATAGAGATAGAACCCGTGTCATAATTACGGTTAACGTAACGTAACTCGAAAATTTTCAAAACAAACACAGGGAATTCATAATGTCACGAGATTCTGATTGACGGAGAACAATATAGTGTTGGAACGGTGTGTAGAACGAAAAACAACAGAAATATCGGTCATTTGTTCGTATAGTTCGTGTCCATTTGGTTCGTGTACTTTCGTATATAAGGAGAGACAATTGATTCAATACCAATTACTGATGAGGGACCGTAAAATATAAGTCGACCCGAAATGCATCTATTAAAATTAATGTATGTAATCAACCAATTTAATTAAACCCTACATTTTAGATCATTGAATTACCGGTACGTTCCTACACCCTTGCAGACACAGGATGTTACCTCCTAAGCCATGGAGGGCTTTCTCTGTTTTTTCCACCCAAGTGAGTTGTTCATACGCGTTTTGCATGTTAAGTTTCAAAACAAGTTGTTAGCCGTTATGGAACTCCCACTGTCTCAAGTTGCAGAGGCAGTGGGACACAACTGTATGTTTGTAATTTGTATTCATTGGTGTTATACAATTGTCATTCGGTGGCACTCTGAAGTCTCATGTTTCACACTTTCCTGTCATTCTTTTCACTTCTGGTATAACCCTTCACCCTTCCTTTTCCAAGGCTATACCTATTGGTGAAGGCCTTCTAATCCTATGGTAAATGTAGACACAGGATTATGGAATTTTTAAATTGAAATACAGCCGATGATCACATCAACAAATGACCGATATTTCTGTTGTTTTTCGTTCTACACACCGTTCCAGCACCTTATATTGTTCTCCGTCAATCAGAATCTCGTGACATTATGAATTACCTGTGTTTGTTTTGAAAATTTTCGAGTTACGGGTACGTTAACCGTAATTATGATACGGATTCTACCTCTATTTTCGTGTATCGCGAGCATATGTCACTTTTTACTTAAGTTTCAACTGATCTTTCCACGTTTCCAACATTTTTTCTTCAAAGCCCTATCCGCCCTATGGACACTAAGAAAACCTCCTTTAGCAAGCTTATTATGGCCAGGCAAATAATGGGGCGACTGGGTGATAAGGGACGGAATCCGACATATCATACTTGAAAAATTCCGTTTTGGGATCGAATCCGATCGGATTCGATCCCGGGTAACCAGAGCGGTGGGCTGCCACCTTGACCGCTCGACCATCCGACCTTTCTCTCCAGAGAACTGCATTAGTTGGTCAAATTAAAATCTAACTATCAGTACGATTTAGACCAACTAATTACCCCTGTTCCCTCGATTTACTTCTTGTTTTTCTGTAAATATCTTTGAAGTGAATAAAAGTCATTTTGTAATTGCATCAATATTTTTCATGTATTGTAGGTAATATTTTAATTTATCTCAAGGCGTTATTTTTATTGTTTTTAAAATGGTTTATTTTTGGTTTAATGGCGTAAAAATTTGGTTTAATTTAGTTTCTTTTGACTCTGTTATTTGAAGAAACAGAGATGGTAACATCGATTCAGTGATATACTGGATGATACAGTACATATCTTTATGCTCGTGATCCAGAAAGGGAGAGCACAGGCAAATCAATCTATTAATATGTTAATAAGCTATTAATGAATATGACGATGATGAAACCCCTAAATTTCTGGAGGATGAAGTTGAGGTAGCTTTGAAAAAATTGAAGAACGGGAAGGCACTTGGCTTACAAGGGGAATTGCTTAAATCAATGGGTTCTGAGGGAAGAAGGATTATGAGTCATGTTCTTAATAAAATTCTTGCAGGAGAACAACTACCCACAGACTTTACTAATTTAATATTTATACCTATACCCAAAATAGCAGGAACACTGGAATGCTACAAACATAGAATAATAAGTTTAATAAGCCATATCTCAAAAGTTTTAACTAATACTATCTATAGTAAAATAGAACCGAAAATTGAAGCAGAACTAAATGATACACAATTTTGATTTACAAAGAACAAAGGAACTAGAGAGGCCATTATATTAATTAGACTTATTGGAGAAAAAATTATTGAAAAAAATAGGGATCTTTATCTATGTTTTGTGGACTATGAAAAGGCGTTTGACAATGTTAATCACACAGTTTTATTTGAAATATATCAAAAAATCGGAATAGATAAAAAGATAATTAAAATTATTCTCGTTTTATACAAAAATCAGAAAGCAATAATAAAAATTGATGAAGAAGAATCCAACTGGATAAGGATGGAAAAAGGAGTGAGACAGGAATGCGGACTTTCGTCACTGTTATTTAATATTTACAGTGAGTGGATGATGCGAGAAGCACTTGAGGATTGTAACGAAGGAGTGAAAATCAATGGATGCTTGATAAATAACATAAGATATGCTGACGACATAGTCCTGCTGAGTGAAAGTAAAGAGGGATTACAGAAAATTCTGAATTGACTGTTCAAAACTGGATTGGAGAAATTCCATATGAAAATAAATGAACAGAAGACAAAAGTAATGAACGTTTCAAAGAGTGAAGATATGGATGAATTCCAGATCATTCTGGGAAATAAAACTTGAAGAGGTTAAAAAGTTTGATTATCTAGGAAGCTCGATAACGAGTGATAATAGTTGTAATACGGAAATTAAAAGCAGAATTAAGCAAAAGCTGCCTTTTATCAGATTTACCATATACAGTATTAACAAACAGAGGCCTTAACATAAAACTGAAAATAAGGACAATGATCTGGAGTGTGGATGCGAGGTATGGACTCTCGCACGTGAAATGATGGAAAGAATTAACTCTTTTGAAATGTGGTGCCTGAGAAAGATGCAGAGAATAAGTTGGACGGAGAAAATGACAAATTCGGAGGTTTTGGGCAGGCTGGGCTTGAGGGGAGAGTTGCTTATAAATATCCAACAAAGAAAAGTACGATATGCTGGACATTTGGCTAGAGGATCAGGAGGACAACTGCTAAAGACGATGATTGAGGGACTGGTGGAGGGGACAAGACCTAGAGGAAGACCCCAAAAGACTTGGAGAGACAACATCAAGGACTGGACTGGAAAGGATTTAAGAGAAGCCTTGAATAGGGAAATATGGAGAGGAGTAGTTCATCAAATGCAACCCTCTGTAGAGAGGATGCCACTGGATAGATAGATAGATAGAAACTATTAATATCTACCAGATAAAATAAAATAATTTAAAAAATGACAATTATCGAAATAATTTATTTCAGGTACTCAAATTTCGAAAAGTAATAGAGCTATAGGAAAAAACCGCCAGATGGCGCATAGAAAGAAGCAGAAGAAATTTTCCGAATTTGTTGTATGGTTAGTGAGACGGAAGGCACATTTCGGAATGAGAACATTTTTATGGTGTTTCTGAGTATTTTTCATGGATAATTCTTTATAATTAGAATCAATATGGTAGTTGCAGAACAAAATAACTGGGCAGGAGTTTCCGATGTTGTGTTTGTTGTTGAAGGAACAGCTAATTTGAGCCCATATGTCGAAAGCATGAAAGCTAATTACATACAGCCTACATTGGAGTAAGTACTTATTTAGTTATTTTGATTTTTTTCTATATTTTTAATAAGTAAAATTAATTTATGTTAATGAAATTTCCAAATACTACTTTAATACAGTAAAAACTGTCTAAAACAGAAACCTGCCTAAATAGAAAAATTTCGGAATAGAACGATTTTCTAATTGTTATATTTTACTATAATCCGAAAACCTGTTCACCGCGGAAATAAACAAGGGGTTTTCTTTATCTATGTGCACCGTCATGACCACACAGTGGGGACCAACGTTCTAACCTAACCTAAACAAACCTATTCTAATAAATTTCCAAATTATTGGTAATTTATTAAGTTAGATTAGGTTAGAATGTGTGTTTGGTAATTTATTAGAATAGGTTAGAACGTGTGTCCCCACTGTGCAGCCATGATGGTGCACATAGGTAAAGATTAACCGAAAAAAGTTTTTAGGTACAAAGAGTATTTATCCCTTATAAAGCGGAAAATTAATTTTTCACGTGTTGTGCACAAATACAGTAAAACCTTTCTAAATGGGAAGCATCTTTGAAACAGAGCTAAACTATTTGTTTTAAAAAACCTGTGCAAGACAAAACCTGCCAAATTGAAAAAATATTTGGTACAGTGCAATTCCAGTTTACACAGGTTTTACTGTATGTATAATCAGTCACCTCCACATATAATTGCTTCATTCAGCAGACAACAGTTTCAGAGCTGTTGAGTATTTTTCTGCTGAACATCTCTATAATCTTCTTCTGCCCACACTACTCTACGCAACGCAAGGAGTTAATTCATACCATCAAGGACAACGGCTTCCACTGGCCCTGTATGCTTAAGGACTTGATTTCTGACAAGAAAAACTTTTCAGCGATAAAAAGTTTTGCTACAGGTATTAGGAAGCTCGACTATTGCCACTCTGCAATCTATGATCACCCTCAACTGACCATCTAGAAGTTCATCGTCTCCTCTCTCTGTATGGGTCAACTGTGTAATTTAGAGTATATTGTTTTAATGGTTCATTCTGTAATAAATTGGATAAGCTGTTCTATATGTTCCGCAGTTTTATGTTTTACATCAAACAGCTTCATCTGTTTCCTCTGTTAATGTACTCCTGCTAACTGAAGTTAATTTGTTTAATAGTTTTGCTTGTAATCTGTTATACATGTTTACATTGTTGCGCCTTTTCAGTTGTGTTGTACCCATCCGGCTCATTCTGTATTGTTTATTGTCCACGCTGTATTAATTTTCTTTTAATTATAGGCGATGCAAGGTGCCAGTGGGTCCCATGACCCACCTTCCCTCACTTCCCACTATCCTATCACACTTACTCCCTCCTTCTGCCTTTCCATACTCTCAACTTCTTCTACCCTATCTCCACTTCCTTCTTACCACGGGCTATACCTCCGAGTTCGGCCCTGTCTCTTTCCTAACGCTGAACATCTCTATAGTTTTGCTGTTTTGGAGCATGTTTGGTGTTTTGACATCACATTTAGTAGTGGATTTTGGTTGTGCTATCTTTGAGTGGCTATAACTGATCAAAGATGACTGTGCCCATGTAATGTGAAGTATATATTACACAGATCTGCAAAAAAAAACATTTTTTTCCAGCTGCATTGGATATTTTTGCTGAATTATATGTTTTAAAGATTGGAGATTCTAAAAATGACTTCCGTAACATCCCATCACGTATAGGTTTTTTGCAAAATAAAAACAAATATTTGATAAAAACTTATTTATTACAATGAACTAAATATATTATATTTTCTTACAACTAATCAAAAAATTGTTTGATATTTATACACAATTTTAGGTCTACTCTTTTTTCTTCTATGACACCTTTTCTTCTTCTTTTTGAGGCTTCTCTGAACTCAATTCCGATTTCCTTCTCTGGTTTCTCGATTGATCATCCAACAGTAGTCAGCTAACATATTATGAATATGTTAGCTGACTACTGTTATGTGACTAGCCATTTTCCTTGGTAACATCTCTTGATATCACAGACATCCTGGTGAAATCTTTTACCCTGTTCTTCATTGTAGGCTCCCAAGTTTTCGGGAAAATAGTCAATATGGGAGTGTAAGAAATGAACTTTTAAGCTCATCTTGCATCCTTGAGCTTCATACACTGCTGCCAGTATGTGTTGTATAGTGGTTTTGTAGTCAGGGTCCTTAGTATTCCCCAAAAACTTATGCACTACATTCTTGAAAGAGTCCCATGCTTTTTTTTCCTTTTCTCCCATTGTTTCCAAAAAAGAGGGGATGTTGACTTAAAGGGGGAGATAAAGGGGATGTTGACTTTTCACTGTATATTCACCACAAACATAACAGAAGCTGTCAGGAGATATTACACAACCTCTGCGAGCCATATTCCAGAAATAAAAATACAAGCACAGTAGAGCTCAAACGCTGGATATAAACTGAGTGTGGCATTAGATGGCCAGCGAGAAACTGAACTTATTTAGCTTGTTGAAACATGATCTAATCCAACAGCAGGTTGTTATATTTATTCCTAGTATCCCAGATAACATGTCGAAACATGCACAACGTCACCAGTAATATTACTCACTATCAACTTTTAACCTGTTTCTACACAATCATGCAACCTTCCTCCTAAAACTACTTAACCCACCTCCCCCTACTACTACTTTCTTCAACCATTAACATTTTTTTTATTTATTTGTTGCCAAGTCCAACTATAATTGATATAATTAATGTGAGAATTCTTTGTTTTAAGGCCATTTTTTAAATAAAAAAAAGAATACTAAATTTTAAGTTAACTAGGAATTTTATGCTAAATACAAACAAAAACTTGAGTGTAAAAAAAATTGACGTGATGGAATTTTTTTGGTATTGTTTTCGTTTTTACCAAGTTGAAATCTATAAGAAAATGTATAAAAATCCTATGCAGTTTTTTACTTGCAGACCTGTTATTTATGCTTATGAAGGCTTACATTACAGTATTAATCCATTTAAAAACAGTTATCAACTAAAAACAGATATATGAAAATAAACTTTAAAATGAATATACCATATTTACTTGCATATAATATGAGGTTTTTATTCATTTTTCGCTGCTTCAAAACCTAGGTTGTCCTGTAAGCGCAAGTGAAGGATTCTTTTCGTTTTTTCAATAATTTTTGTAAACTGTGTATTTGCATCTTTTACCAGATTCTCTGATGTTTAAAAACAAAAGTATTTTATCTGGGTCATTTCATCGTTCTTGAGTATTGTTAGGAGTAAAGATAAATAAGCTACAATTAGCTTTCTTATAGCCATTAGCTTTCGTTAGCTAGATACATCTTTGGAGTGGGTGTAGTAGGACTCTATTTGATCTGACAGATATACTTCTTTTTTGACAAAATTGTAGTCAGTGACACATTGTAATTTCAGCACAGGCTCTTGGAATCTTTTTGACTTCTTCCCAGTGTCAGATTAGTTTGTTTCCACAGCTGAAAGCATGATAACGAGTCTTTTATCGACCCATTTTGTTACCCAGATTCCTCAATTATCCTCTAGCCCACAAACTTCGCCTTTCTTTTGTCATTTTTTATCAAATATTTTGGAGCACCTCGCCTGTTTTGTTCTAACGGTACCACACAGTCTTGTATTTTTGGCCATTAGCTCACAAGCTAAATCCACACTTGTGGAGGTGCCATGCAAAAGCAAACAAATCCATAAAAAATCAAAGTTGAGTTTATAATTGATTTTTTTCCTTCAGCCTCATTCCTATCTACTGTTATAGTTGGTTTCATTCAAAAAAATATGCATCCAACACTTTTTGAGCTTTGAAAATCGACATTCTGTGTAAAAAAAGAACATCTCTTTACATGTGTTCCAAGCAGAAAAAAACATCTATTGCAGTCTGGCTCAGCCAATGAAGAGCTATGATTGAGTCACATGACTCCCAGAATGCAACAGGTGGTTTTGTTTTTGTTGTTCTGTTGGAACAGAGATTTTGATGTTAAAATGTTTTTTTATTAGTACACATTTTATTATACAGTGTATTTCAATGTTATAATTGAGTGAAAATGGATAAAGATGGTTTTATAAGTGTAGAAGAAGGCAATGTTGGATCTAGAAAGAAACCTAAAACTGTTGAAGTGCGGGCAAAGAAGAAAACACAAAAATACAGTGCTCCTTTGGGATGAGATTTGAGGAGCCAGTCCTACTACCTGTAGGCCACCCTCTGTCAGCTGCCAAGAAAAAAGACATTGAATCACTTTTAAATGATGAAAGTTTTTCATGATATAAACAAGTGTTACAAAACGGAACCAAGCTTGAAGCAGATGACGTGGAAAAAGAAGAAGATAATGGGAACCTGTGTGATTGTTTGGGAGAAGACATTTATTGTTCATCCCTATTTTGTAAAATGCCATGTTTTTTGGTAAGTCAAAGTAGTAGCCAGTATAACAAAGTGAAAAAGAATATAGTGGCCAGGCAAAAGAAAACATATCCTAACATAGTTCATGCAAAAAAAAAAAAAAAAACATATCCACCCTAACAATCCATGAAACCTTTTTATAACAGTGTTGTCTCCGTAACAAACTTCATGAATGTTTTCAACCTCCACCGAGGTCTGCTTCAGGTGGTGACTAAACGATGTCTCCCCTTGACCGTTGGAATAATGATGCCCGAGATGTAAATAATTGCGCGTATCGTGTTTCACCCTTCCACTTGTCCCAGTTCAAATTCTTTGAATAAGTACCTCCACACCTGTGCAATCGTTTCTCCGTCTTTAAAGTTTGATGCAGGTGCCCTCAACATTGGCTTTATAAATCTCCCAGGCCTCCAGGTGACGGATGTGATCAATACGAAACGCCTGTCTGATTACTCTGGTGTTTTGGAAGTCTGCACGGATTTCAGGGTCGGTAACATAGGCTGACAAGGCAGTGGTGTGCCTTTTATTTTTAATATCCAATTGATGTTCCCGTAACCATTTTTGTGTTGAGAGGATGGTGGAGCCAATGTAAACTAAGTCTCTATGGAATCTATCATCCCTGATGGGAATGGAGTATACCCTTGGAGCCCTGTTGAGATCTATTGCATCCTTGGCGTTGCGCAGCAGGTCGTAAATTTCTAATTGATCTCGAGGCATTACCGATTTTATGAGGCAGTTTTCATACAAGGCGTCTTTGGACCAATAAGATATTTGGCAAGAGAAACTGACCCATGCAAATCATGATTGCCAAGAACTTTGACATTTCTTCATTGGTATAGGGCATTACTTTTTCAAATGAGATTTTGACATCAAAATCTTGCTTGCTGAATATTGATTAGCCATATGTGTTGGTCTCATTGGTCATTATATCTAAGATATCATTGCTGACAAATATCTGATAAATTTTCTGTGGATCATCCAGATTAGTGTACAAAGGTTCAACTTTTGATTTCCTTGAAACTGTGGGATGTTATGAGATGTTGAATCAATTGGTTGCAAAATGGAATTAGTAGACTTGCTAAATGTTAGAATTATTACTGTCATTGTCATCATCACTGGTGCCTGAATTATTGTCAGAGGCGTCAGGACTCTTCACCTTCTGTTTCTGATCCCAAGAACAATTCTGATTCATCCAAATATGGTTTGAAGTGTGAATCCTTCAATTTATTGTCAGATATTCTGGATTCATTGCTGTTGTAGTCATCCATATACTGACTGATTAGGTTATCTGATAACATGTTCCAACAGTTGGACATTCTAATCATATGAGATGATACCTAGTATGAAAAAATTAATTTATCCAATGTAAAATGAAGTTATCCCAAGTCTTATTTAAAACAAAATATATGCAGTAACAACACTAGTATAAAATAAATTAGCTGACTCAAAAATTTATGTGCACAAAGAACTTTCAAGAATGCAGCAACAATAGAAACAATGTGTTTGCACTAAAACCCTATCTGGCAGACACCAGATATAGGTGACTCATACCACCCAGTAATCACCTTTTATGATGATAGGGCTGCACAAGTCACCCATGCTTCGTGCTACGAAATTAATATATTTTATCCCACTTAATGATATAATATCAATATATTGAGTATGATTCCTGTAGGATTATACATCCTGCCCCACGGGAAAACAAGCAATTCTGTGTGCCGTCCTAACTAGACACCACTCTGACTCATATGTGTCTCATAATGCCACTAATATGTTAAATTATAATACTACCACTCAAACTGGTTATACTTGAATTAAAAACTCTGAAAATCTATAATCCAGCAAGTTTTATAATAGGTGCAAATGTTTTCACTTGTGTTGAATGGGCATCATCAGGCAAACAAATAGCCAGTTGCTGAAACAATGGAGGATTGCTATAAGAGGGGAGGTGAATTGTCGCTATTGCATCGTTAAAAATTATTTCTTTATTTTGCACAAAATAAATACAGTACTGTACTGTACATTGAAAAATATTTAAAAATATACAGCCAGCTAGTATTCACCCTACTATAAACCCTTTGCCTCCTGTAAGTTTTATGAGAATGTCCCGGGAAATCCAACACTAGCTGTTCTCAAGGTCATCCAGCTGTAAACATAATGACTCATCAGTGTCAAATTTTGCAGAAAGGCGAGACAATGGAAAATAAAGTTTGAAGCTTTTTCTTCAAAAATAACGCATTTCTTTCGTTTTTTTTCAGTTTTAAATATTTTTTATGTTTAATTATAATGTAATTAAAAATTGATCAGAGAGGAAGCGGTTAACAAGAACATTTATTAGCTTGCGCACATCCGACTTGGATCTTACACACAAGACATCTGCTATCGTGAACAATTGATGAAATAAAAGTGTACATTTATCAGAGAATAGACAAAGACTCAGTTTGTAAACAATTTACCTTTTGTATATACAACTGAAACTCGATCCTTAGTGTTCTTTCAATGACCGGACATAAAAAATGAACAGATGACGCTTAACTTAAGCGCAGTTTACAAAATGAAAATGCTTAATCTTAATTCAACCACTCATAATTAAAAAATTAAGCCTCATTTAAATACTGGCCTTCCTTTCATGGTTCGTTAGCTAGATACATCTTTGGAGTGGGTGTANCTTAACTTAAGCGCAGTTTACAAAATGAAAATGCTTAATCTTAATTCAACCACTCATAATTAAAAAATTAAGCCTCATTTAAATACTGGCCTTCCTATCATGGTCGAGCCAGTGTTGCCAGCTAAAACACGCAAAAATTTAACAAAAATAATATTAAAGTAGCCAAGACATAGCTAAATATTGTAGCGCCACATCACTAGCGGACATTTGAATTTGCTGACTAGAACGTGGTCGGTTAACCGAGGTGACGGTTAATCAGGGGTCGGATAATCGATGCTCTACTGTAGATACAGTTTGCTTCAAAATTATAAACATATCCAACTTTTTTCAATAACAAAAACATTAACAATGGTAATGTATTTATTATATTAGTATGTTGTTTACAACATCAATTTAAACATTTTCTGAAATTTTTAGAGCTATCTGACAATTACAAAAAAAAATTATCAGAGATTTTCAATTTTTGATTATATCAAAAGTATAAACACAGGTGCGTACAAAAATTATTTGTGATGTCTCAATATTTTGATTTGATTATTTAAATACTCTATCAATTGTATATTTTACTAGTTTTTAGATTAAGAAGTTGTTCTTGTTTAATATTTTCCCAGCAATTCATAATAGATAATTTCAGTTCATTTACAGTGTTCTATTCTCTGTTTTGGCTATAAACAAAACAACTCATAATGCCCGAAATATTTTCTATTGAGTTCATATCAGGGCTCTGTGATAGCCAATTAATTAAATTAATGTTTTTTCAATAAACCAATTTTTAGTTGACTTTGATGCATGAATGGCAGTATTATCTTGTTGGAATTGCCAGTTTTCTCATCCAATAAGTGATTCAAAAGTTATTAACTTTTGATACAAGTTTTCAATATTTTTCTGAATTCATTCTACCTTCTATAAATACAATGCTTATTTACCCCCCCCAACCAAATCCTTCCCACACCATCACAGAGCCGCCACCTTGCTGTCTGCTCATTCTGACTTCTTCATTCTTCCTCAAATCATGCCAGTAGTGACTATAACTGTCAGGTCCATCCAAATTTCATTTTTTTTTTAATCTGAAAAGACACTGTTTCCACTCCTCTTTTCATGTCATCTTGTCTTCATCCCACTTTAATCTAGTGTTTTGTGCAATTGTGTTAATTTTGGTTTGTCAGCCATTTTTGTAAATTTGGTATTTTTATGATTATACATATATCTCCATACAGTTGCTGATGAAACTGCAATTAGCAATGTTGATGCTGATTCTCTGACAGACAACTTTTTGACCAACAGTAGCCGAAAAACCTTTTCTACATTTCTAGATGTAAGGAGTTCTACATTGTTTATTTCTGCCATAATTTTCACCCTTAGTTAACACATTTCTCACAGCACATGTAGATTGATTTACAGCTGCCAAAATTTGTCTTAGAGATTGTGCTGCTCCTTTTAGTTGGTAAATTTCATGTATTTCCAACTCTGTTAGTGTTTTGCCACAAGGCATTGTTTTAAATCACAAAAGAACTGTTCAAAATTAGCACCACATTTGTAATAATGAATGTTACTACCCTCTGATGACAACTAATTAAACCAATAATTAATAAAAAAAAATGATTATACTAATTTTATGCACCTGTGTTTATACTTTTGAAACAATCAAAAATTGAAAATCTGTGATAATTGACAAGACTATGTCTCGTCTCTAAAATTGCACTGCTGTCAATTGTGCACACCTTAGAGGTATGAAGAAGTACATGTCAGGGGTTGCAATTTGGCACAGAGTATTTGGTGCCCAAATCATGCTCAAATAAAAGAAACCAGACTTGTAGGTAGTCAGGACTGAGAACCAGGTCAAAAGAAAATACGAAATGCTGAGACTGTTTCTACAAATAGGTGCGAGTGCAAGATTTGCGCATGCATTGCTCACACTCTCTGAGACATAGTCTTGTCCCAAAAATGGCCTCACTATTTTACTTGTGTTTTTTTGTAATTGTCAGATAGCTCTAAAAATTTCAGAAAATGTTTAAATTGATGTTGTAAACAACATACTATTATAATAAATACGTTACTATTGTTAATGTTTTTGTTGAAAAAATTGGGTGTGTTTATAATTTTGAAACAGACTAGAATTAACAGTTTTTTCTAATAGATCCTATTGAATTTGTTAATTTTCTACGAACTTTTAAAGGCAGAAAATTTGTAGAAAATTAACAAATTTGATTTTCAAAATGTTGAACTGTGTGTTAATACAAGAGTTAAATAGGATTCTAATGCAAAAAATTGTTAGGTTTTATTTATTTCCATTTTCAAGAGTTTTTTAAAAAGTATTTTTCCATAGCAAAATCATTCAATTTTTAAAGTTATCTGCTGGAAGTTGTATGCATAACCAAAGATGTTATAAGCAGCCTTGATAATTGATAAATCAATAATAAATGGAGTAATGAAAAATTCCATATATGATTCATTAATGTAATTTTAGGATGATTTTATAATAATACATATATCTTGTTGATGATGATAATAAGACTTATATTTTGTATTTATTTTCAGATATTTCAATGGAGGACCTCCTGATGACAGGGATTGTGGATGTGATGTATGCCTAATTTTTTATTTTTATAAATTAANCATGCTGAATCGAACGTTTTTGATACTAGATCATCTTCTAAAGTATATATTTTTTGGTTTTTATATTTTTCAATATATTTATTTTGTTTGTAAGAAATAAAGAAATAATTTTTAATGATACAATAGCCACGATTATTATTTTAAAAAGTATACGTTAGGCTTAACATCGACAAAAATTCAACGCGAAGCGACACACGACGGAGAAAAATTTCAACACGGGATAGGTTAATATATTTTTTCGTACATAATCGGTTATCCGAAAAATAAGTTATCCGAACAAGTTATCCAAAGAACCCCAGTCCCCAATTGATTCAGATAAATGACGCTCTACTGTATAATAATTATGAATTTGTCTATCAACTCCAAATTCCTCTTTCAATGTATCAACCATGACAGCCAAGATGATTAAGGTTTACAACACACCACTAACGAAACTTATCGAACTGATGAGATATAAGACGTAATAAAAATATTTTTAATGAATGGTTACAGCAAAAGCACATTCAACAAATGGATCAAGATCAAAGATACTAATAAACACGATCATAAAACAATACCATCACTCAAAAATATTTTAAAATTTCATACGAACAAAATTTATTTGAAAGAATCAAATCTATATCACACAATTACGGTATAACCTTAGCACCAGAAAAATTTCCTTGTTTGAATTACAAGATAAACCCGCGTAATAATAATACATGGAACCAAAAAAACATAATTTACAAACTCAGTTGCAATTGCACTATTCCCAAATCTTATATAGGTGAAACTGGTAGAAATCTGAAGACTCAGTTTAAAGAACACATATCCGTGATTAAATATAATAATTGTAACTCAGCTGTTGCTGTTCATTGTAACAATGAAGGTTGCCAAATCATAATGGAAATTGTAAAAATTGTCAAAACAAGAATCACATACACAAAAAAAGGAGATGGTATGAACATCTTGAGATAATTAAAAACAAAGACAGTGCAATAAATAATAATAATGGTCAAAAGCTACATGAAACTTGGTATCCATACTTGACCAAGAGAAGCCGAGAAGGGTAGTGGTTAATTAATGTGTATGGCAGGTTCTCATTAACTCTGTGCATCATTACCAAACAGTACCCAGCAGGGTGCTCATAAGTCTCACTTCCACTTCCTCCTTCACTCTTCTACATTTCCCTAACCCCTCAAAAACACCTGTTTTTCGACCTCCTTTACCTTAACACCATCCCACCCACTACCTCTCCCCCCACCTCAAGATGATGCCTTCCTGATGCATCCTCTCCCACTTACAATTTGTGGACCATCCCATCATGTAAAACTCTACTGTAAATTAAAACAATTTTTTTTTGTCCATTTTATTTTAATGGTACACTACCTTTACTTTATCATACTGGTTGTTCCAAAAGATTGTTTCTATTCTATTGTTTTTACCATAACCAAGATCACGGTTTCCCAAATTTTATAATCTTAACTCAACACTGTGTCATGTATACTGTGATGTTTTTTCCAATACTATGTACCGTGCTGTCATGTTTGCAATAAGTTCAAAACTTTTTACATCTATGTTGGTTGTTTTTCCCTTTTGTAAATCATTTTCAATTTAATCATTATTTTAGCTTATAACTGTTAATCAGTAATCACCATCCATATTTTATCTAATGTCACAACTCCTGCATTTCTCATAATCCATGTAAGTTTCCTAATAATCTTTTACAATTTTGTAACATTACAATAAATTTATGCTAACTTGTATACATTGTGCTAACCTGTATGTAATTTTCCCTATATAGTTGTAACACAAGAGTTGAAAATTGTCTGAAATGCATACTCAAAGAAATAAAAAGTATTTCTAAAGCTTGTCCTCCTTTTTATTGATAGTGTAATAAGTCTAGTGGAAAAGAAAAGCCTCCTTAGTGCTCATATAATTGAACACAAGACTAACAAGAAGCGTATCGCATAATGATAAGGTTGACATCTTAACCATCTTGGTCGTCCTATTATCCTGGATACCTGGGACTGAATCCAAGCAGTCAAAAAAATCTTAAAAGAATTTAATAGCCACTCAGTCCTGTATATATCAGATCTTGAAAGGATTAAAAGCACAATAAATACCCTAGTTTCTTCTTAATCAGGTTAATGCTAATTAAATACATAGTTTGTATCTAATCATGGTACAAATTGTGTACTCCTACTGGATCCAAATAACAGTGAAATGCATGTAGTTCTTGGCTTTTAGACCATTTTTTAAATCATTTGAGTTTTGTACAAAACTTAAATGATACGTCTAAATTACTTTTTATTACTTTTGTAATTTAGTTGAAAATAATTTTGTTAGGAATAGAGTCTAAAATGGAATCAATATTGTTTTTGTTTACTCATTAATTTTAACGTTTAAATTCTACTTTTATGTTAATTTAAGAAAAGTAGGTAGTAAAAATAGGAAATTCGTTTTATCAATGTATCTGATACAGAAAAATATATTAAAAACTATTATATAATAGTAAAACACAATTTGTTTGAAATAAAAGCACTAGAATAATTAATGTATTTAATGTAAATTATTTCTTTGTTTATAGTATAACAGCACAATGTATGCACTGGTAGTTTTTATGACTGCTGATTGTGCACCAGAACCTGCAGCATTATGCTATGCTCCAACAACAAGCACACACAAACTTCTTTCATGGTTAGAAAGAATTTCGTAAGTATTAAACTTCTTAATTTTTCAAATATAAAAAATTATCATAACTGTGTAGAATTCAATGTTATACAAATTATATATCAATAATAAAATTTGATGTAATTAGAATACACTGGTGCTTCATACTTCAAGTTTAATTCATACCAGGAGGCCACTTGAGCTCTGATTCATTTGAAGTCTGAATCAATTTTCCCAATTAGAAATAATGGAAAGTGAATTAATCCATTCCTAGATTCTAAACAATATCCATTTCAATAAACTTAAAACAGTATAAATACACATAATTTAAGGTAAAAATAACAATTAAATGTTCTAATAATAAATTAAAACATGAATACAATAAATAAAATACATAAATACTTTTTAATAAAAGTTGCATTTGCTGGTCATACATCATCAATTTCATCATCTTAAACTTGGCTACCAGATCTGCCATACATTTACTGCCTTCGTGCTTTGTTATAAGTTTTTATTTCTCCTCAATTTTCAATACAACCTTCTTCGTAGGCTTTATTGTTTCTATATACACTTGGATGCAATGGTTAATTGAGACAGAGTGTTAGCAAAGCCTCTTTTATGTGGCTTACAGAATTATATTCATTCTCAAAATCTGTTTGATCAATTTTGATTAAACTTTGCCATTTTTCATTAATTGCAATGAGTAATCCAAAAATGTAATAAAAATGGACATTTATGACTTTGTTTTCAAAATATAAGTTTGTTTCAAGAATGCATGGGACAAAGCAATATTTCATGACTTTGTTGTGTGATGTTCTATGGTTGTTAGCATGTATGGAATGCAGTATTCTATGGACTGTAGAATTGAGTTTGTTTTCAAAATTTAATGGGCTGAGTTTGATAAAACTTCCCATTTTTTTAAAATTTGCTGTAAGGAGTCCAAAAATGTAATGAGGGTCCATTTAAATGTAAAATGTAGGAGTTAATATTGTTTTTGATATACAGAGGTATTAAAATGAAAATGTTCATGCTCTCTGATGTGACTGAGCATACCTAATGGAATTAACCCTAGGGATAAAAAATAAAAACAGCATTGCATGTGCCTAATGGAAAATAGGCGCAAAAAATGAACAAAACACAAGAACAAAGCAATTGCCATCGATTGCTTTGTTTCTGGATTGCCTCTCTGTACCTGGCTAGTGCAAGGATTGTTTTTTTCACATGGCTTGCAAGTACAGGAATACAAAGAGTGGCAGAAAGAGTAAAATTAACCTATCTGCATTTGTCAGGTACTAGGATTGCCTATTCTGTGATTAACAAGTACAGGAATTTTTTTTTTTTTTTTTTTTTTCAGACTTTACCTCAATTTTATCCATAGGATAAAGTTATGCAATGTCCTAGTAAATAAAGGTTATATTGGGTTGAACAGAAAGTTTTGCATATTTTTTAACAATTGTCATTACTTAACATAGAGGCATGATTTAATTATAACAGTTGTGAAATTTAACACATTATTGCTAATGTGAGATTGCACTATTTGTTTATAAAATTATTTTAAACATTTCACTTCACATTTTGTTTGAATAAAATTAAGTTGAAATGTTCGTTACTACTTTCACATCCAGTTAGGTCTTCACTTAACTGGATGTTTTCATAAAAACTGCAAAAGAAAAAAATAAACCCAAAAATCCAACAGTTTAAGATTTCAAACTGTTGTATTTTTTTTTTTTTTTCCAAGTTTAAATATCTTCAGATAAAAAGCATATCAGGCATATTATTCTTTGAGTTTCTGAAAGGACAAATGCCATAGAACAGTCAAAAAGTTCACAATGTATATGGGAACATCTCCTAAACTTTAAACATGTCAAATGTGGTTTAAAAAGTCCTGTTCAGAAATTTTTGAACTAAAAGATACAAGATGTGTGAAGTGCCCAAAAGCTGTTGACAAAGAAAATTGCAGGAAGGAATTTAAAAATTAATGAATAATATAATTATAATCAAACACACCAAAAATAAAGCAATAAAAAGCACTGGAAATACACAAGTGTAATGTAAAAGTGAGAGATGACTTGGGTGCACAGCAGATTGGGTTTACATAGCATGCCCATTTCAAACTTAGAGCCATTGTTTGAACTCTGGAGGAAAATTCTTGTTGAATTTAGCTTTTGAACTCTGGAACAATTGAAGTTATAGTTGTTCAAAGTATGAGGTACCACTGTGTAAATTTTATGGTGACTCTATTTTAGACAAATTCTTTTAATCATTAATTTCCATTTAGTCTACCTAAATATAGCCTACAATATAACCTATAATGTGACTACAGTGAGATTTCAATACTTTTGAAAGTTAAGATCTAAATTTAACATACTAAACAGTATTTCAAATAGTTTAGAAAGGAGTAAATATTAATATTTTAAATATAAAAGATAAAGAAGAAATGTTTACGAGAAAGGATTTTTGTTTTTAATTTATATGTTTCTTTATCATGTTTTACTTAAAAAATTTTTTTCTAGATTTATTGGTGGGAGTGGAGAAGCTTGTAGTCATATTGCTGAAGGACTTAGTACAGCACTTCAAGTATTTGATGATTTTATCGCTCATCGAGATCCTGGGTTTGTGAAGAAAATAATAAATTTTAAATAGATTAAATAAAATAATTACAATAAAAATAGATTAAAAATTTTTATTTTTATTTTCAGCATTGTCTCTCAAAAGCATTGCATTCTTATTTGTAACTCCCCTCCTTATCCTTTACCTACTCTTGAGAGTCCTGCTTATTCTGGTATAATGGCAGAACAAATAGCAGCTTTGATGGCAGAAGTAAGTTTATAGGATAATGCATTCAATAATTTGTGTCTTGATTTTATAAAATTACTAAATTCAGATGAAAAATTTTACATACGTTTTCAAACATTATAACTTAAGTAGTGAAATTTTGTTATAATGAATATCAATGAAATGAAATTATATCTACAATAAAATATGATTTAGTCATTGAACATAAAAAGCTGATTATTATAGAAATTTTAGTACAGTGAATAAATCTTGAAATATATTTACTGTATTGTATTCTTAGTAGAGACAGGCAAATACTATCTGCAAATACTCAATTATCCCTTTGATAAAAATATTAAAATACTATGAATACATCATATGTACAGACAGTGCCTTTTCAGTCAGATTGCCAGATAAATAGAATCAATCCCCAGTGTCTGCAAAACTTCCCAAAATTAAGGTATTTTATTTTATTGAAGCAAACTAGTTGAAGGTGATGACGAATGAAATTCATTTGATTATTGCCTGGTCATAAACTCAATGTCACTCTACATCATTCCTTTCAATCGAAAGTAGGTAGTACATTTGATGCCTCTTGGGTTCAAGAAGTTTCATTTTTCAGATGATGATCAGCGACACTTGTGCATAGTTAAAAGTTTGCAAGAAAGAAGCATGCACCATAAGCCACAAAGAAGATGCACATTTGTGCTTTACATTTTGGTCATGTCTTTGCTATACTGGGATTATGAAATAAAGCTGTTTGATAGATTTTTATAGAAGTAAGAATACAGTGGGTGATGGTTAATGAACATAATTCGTTCCAAAACTTTGTTCGCTATCCAAATTGTTTATTAACTGATTATCGATTTACCATAGGTTTCTATGGGAATTTGATTAATTTATTCTGGAGACCTCAAAAAAATAAAAAATATATACTTTCTTACTACGTTTATTCATATGTAATAATAAAAATAAATATATATGTTACAGTCAAAACCCGTTTTTAGTTATAACGCATTTTAACTAGTTGAAACTAGTTTATACTGAATGTCTTTGTTAAAACCCGTTTTGTCTAGTCGAAACTAGTTTATACTGAATGTCTTTGTTAAAACCCGTTTTGTCTAGTTAAAACTAGTTTTAACTCAAATTCATTTTTGACTACAGTAAATTCTAGTTTTAACTAGACAAAACCGGTTTTGTCTAGTTAATTTACTGCTGTACATGTTTTGACTTTAGATAAAACTAGTTTTAACTTTTAACATTAGTTAAAACTAATTTTAGCTACATAAATATGTTTGGGGGAAATAAAGTTGTGTGTAGTGATTCGGCGGAAGATGCCTAACATTTTGCTTATGAAGAAAATTACAGCGCTAATTTGAGTTTAGGAGCCCTCTAATGAAAATATCATATTCTGGAGTATGTCTTTCAAATAAAAGTTTGGAGTTTATTTTAAAAAATTCTATACTGTGTTTGCAATGACGACTTTTTCACTGTCTGGCATTTTAAGCATCTCACCCCAAGTATCTGGGTGAGATGCCAAATGCCATTAGGGTAAGATAACAAATATAATTGCTTAAAATTAATTTTTGAATTTCTTAACCAAATTTAATTTATTGCATATGTAGTACAAAGTACTTCATAGTAAGTATAACAGCACAGTATAAGTATTGTTAAGTTTCCGCCCGTTCTAACGTGTTCTATAGCTAGCTGAAAGCTTTTTTCAGTCCAAAAACTTTTTTGAGAAGTCCTTATATAATTTCTATGCATATCCTGCAATAAAACGAGAAAACAAAAGTTTATTAAAAATAGGCATATTGGAAATCAATTAACAAAAAATAGGCACGTTACCCCAAGAAAAATGTGGCATATTTTCCATTTGTTGGGGTAAGATGCCTAGTAGAGTCACGTGCTCCAGCATGTCCGATCGGGATCGGCGGTAGCTGACAATGGAAACTTTAGAACCTTAACTACATCACACATTAATTGTTTTTAGCAATTTTTAATAAATTCCATTTTAACTTTTAGTTTAAAATTATTCTAGAAACATTTCACAACAAAAACTTCGTTCTTATCTAGCTTTTATTCTTCTCGGATGTAGAAAATGAAGTAACGGTAGCCAACTACAGCTTTCCGCACTCAATATTGGCCCAACGATTCATCATACAAATACATGACAATATGTGACGTCACCGTTTGAAAATATCAAAAATTAGGCATCTTCCCCCGCTTACCATCTTACCCCGAATCACTCTATGCGTTGCAGTCAAACCAGTTTTTAGTTAGGATGCGTTTTAACTAGTTAAAACTAGTTTATACTGGATGTCTTTGTTAAAACCCGTTTTGTCTAGTTAAAACTAGAATTTACTGCTAGTCAAAAATGAATTTGAGTTAAAACTAGTTTTAACTAGACAAAACGGGTTTTAACAAAGACATTCAGTATAAACTAGTTTCAACTAGACAAAACGGGTTTTAACAAAGACATTCAGTATAAACTAGTTTCAACTAGTTAAAACGCGTTCTAACTAAAAACGGGTTTTGACTGTAACATATACACGGTCTTGCATTTTTATTAGTCATGTTTTTTCTGTTTGTGGGGGTTAAAGAATCTGTTCAATGTCGATTGCTTTTCTGTCTTCTTCATGATTTTTCAGAAGTAATTAATAGCATTGTAATTGTAGAGATCCCTAGGACTATTAACCACACCCTGGTTTGGATGCTATTTTAAGACCATTGTTCTGACATCCTCCCACTTCTTCAAAAGAATTTTAAATTAATTAATAGCAGATTTTGGCATAAATCCACATTTTCAGAAGAAAACATAAAAGAATTGTTTCTGTCAGAAATACAAAAGGCTGGAATTACAAGGGAGAGTTTCAAAGTTCGGGGAATACTATCCAATCAGTAGATACTGGGTAGAACGTCGATGTCGACATCTCCAGCACTCTGAAAAGTTTTGAATTGTTGCCTGAAGACCAAGGAAAACCAATCAGTATTCGTTATTTTACGTCACTTCTTCTTGTGTTTATTCAGTGAAGTGTTCGTTATCCAAACATGTGTTCGTTGTTTGATCATTAAAATCTTTCACGAAAGTGTTTATTATCTGATTTGTTCGTTAACCGATCACCCATTGTATAAATTCATTGATTTTTTTGAAATTTATACATCTATCAAGTTCCTGATTTCATTCCTGTTTATTTATTAAATTTCTATAAAATAGACAACAAATGGAAGCAGCTGAAGTTAAACATCAATTAGCTTTGGCTTCCTCCATTTGCTGGTGCAAATTGTCATCATAGGTCATTATCATTTTAAAAAACAAATTACAGATCAGTAATTCATATAGAGATAGATGAAATGTTCATTGGTTCTGTAGAACTATGTCATGAGTGATATCAGAAACAGTGGCATTGTTTAATCATCAAAGGAAAACCATCCTGTGACCATAAAAATTGCCTCTGATGTCATGTCAAAAGCAATGTTTGCAGCAGGCTTAAAACTTTTCTATAAAGATTTTTATTAAATTATAAAGTTATGCATGTTTATGTTAAATAATCAATGAAACAATTTTAATTGATTTAATTTAACAAGAGAATTATTATTTAGAAGTTAGTCCTAATTTTAAAAATTTGCAATAATTGCTAATACTGAAAACAAAAAATTTAACAATTATTAAAATTTTTGAAATACTAACCATATCTGAACATTTTAATAATAATCTTTTGGTTAAAAATTTTTTTATTGCAATAAAACAAAAATTTTTGCTTTATAAAAAAGCAAATAAATATGCATGATAAATGAGAATTAAGAAATGTGGGACTAAAGGCAAAGTCAAATTGATCATATTTCTTACATTTTTATATCTTTAGTTATATCAGGATGATGTTATAAAATCATACAATAGCATCCTGATAGAACTATACCTATTTTAACAAGCTTAATTGGAATTTTCTTTATTTAGGTCAGCTAATAATATGAGATGCATATTGAATGTGTAAGTTAGAATTGAAATATAACAAAAATCACACCTTCCTCTCCTCCTGTATACAAAATTAAATGTCTACAGCAACATCTAAAGTGAAAAACTCACTATAGATGTTTGATTTTGTATAACCTGATGCAGGTCCCTGAATGTGGCCAAGTACATTTGTTCATTAAACAGTTATTACTGGAAAATGGGAGAAAGGTGTGATTTTTCTGTTACATGCATGAGATGTGATGAAAAGTTCAAAAATAATTTTTAATAATAGTTTAAATTAGTGTTAAATAAAAAATTATACATTCCTTAATTCCCCTTTGAGAATATAAAATTTTCTTTTTTATTTCCTGTTGACTTGAAAAGTTCCTATTTTAAGGAACCCCAATATGGCAACCTGTCTTTATTATCTCTGGTTTAATTTGTCACAAGATAAGAAGCAGATTAGACCCAAAATGTGTTTGAATGCTTCTTTTCATGAATAAAAATCTACAGTTGGTAAAAATGAAAACAAT
This sequence comes from Centruroides sculpturatus, assembly GCF_000671375.1. Lineage (NCBI taxonomy): Eukaryota > Metazoa > Arthropoda > Arachnida > Scorpiones > Buthidae > Centruroides > Centruroides sculpturatus. Next base: position 102,192 of record NW_019385016.1, on the reverse strand, counting down.
CATTGATTAATATTGGAGTTAAGATAACAATACTAAATAGAAGGTACTGTAAAACTTAAAGTCAAAATAAAATGTTTGAAGTTTTATTTTTTAGAATTTAGTGAATTTGTTTTTCTTTTACTTTGTTTTACTTTATTCATTTATTAATATATGGAAATAAATAAAATGAGTTAAAAAATAAATATTAAATAAAATTATTAAGTATTCTAGATATTCAAAAAATTTAAATTCAAGAAAAGTGATATTTGCCTATCTCTAATTCTTAGTTATAACAAGATATAAAATATAGCTATAATATAAATGACTAAAGACATTAAATAAATTTTGTAGAGTTTTAATAATTTTGAGTTTTTGAGCAGGCCATATATTTTATTTTATTTTAATTGAAAGAGGGGGGTGCCTCCAGGTTTCACTCATAGGTATGACCTGGAGGTTGGAGGAGAAAAGTTGGTGAAATGGGAGTGAGAGAGATGAAGGATAAGGGATGAAAGAGGGACAAAGTGGGGGAGACAGGTGAGAGTACATGGTGCCTGCAACACAATTATTGAAATCATAATAAAACATAATACAGAAAAAGAATTGACTGAAATACATTGATGTGCGCCAGACAGCAGTGAGTACAAAAAAAATGTATACGTAAGAGCTACAACATAAATATACATAATAAATTACATGATATGTACAGTCCTCCTTTTGCTGATGTTGGGCAGGAATTGGTGAGTTAGACACCCGGTGGTACTGGCGTCCCATTCCTTTTGCCAGTTATCCATAATGATGGCGTTAAGTTTGCTTTCGATGACAGGGAGGGGGATGGCAGCGTAACTGCAGTTACTTGTGATTGTATGGGCTTTCTTGGCGAGAGCATCAGCTTTCTCATTGCCATAAATCCCAGTGTGTCCCTTTATCCAGTTTAGGTTGATAGAAGCCACCTGACCAATTTCTCCTATGATCTGGAGGCAGTTGTTGATGATGGGAGTTGGCGATTGCCTTTGTTCAATTGGTGGAGAGCTGTGCAGCTGTCACTTAAGATGTTGATGGTGGTTCGTTTAAAATGCTGAATGTTGGTTTGATGTATTTCAGATCTGCAGGATGGTTAACGACAGCCTGATTGATGGTGCAGTGATTGTTGAGAGAGGCTACTGATTTCCAGTAGTGCTTCTTGTTGGGGTTGTCGAGGTAGACAGCAGCGCCAACCGTGTTGTCAGTTTTGGAGCCGTCAGTATAAAAGTTGACTCCCTTAGTAGGAAGGGATGGTTGAAGTAGATATTGCAGCTCTTAATGGCAGCTGGGTGGGTGTGTCAGTTTAGACCGTTTTGTCGATCCCGTAGTCCTTAATGTCTTTGACAATGGAGTGGGTGGCCTCCAGGAGCTTAAGTTCATTGATTGCCCTGATAGTCATAGTGTTGAGCTTTATGAGAAGGTTTTTGATATACCTGCTCAGGATGACGTGCTGAATAGGGGGGAGTCCTGTGATGACAAGAAGGGCATTTGTTGGTGCAGTTCGATAGGCTTTGGTTGCTACAGTAGCTGCCATACGCTGGGCTGAGAGGAGTTTCCGGCGAATATGCACGTTAAGGACAGCGTAGCTGGAACATTTGGGGGCTTGACCATGCCCTCTCACAACCACCCGAAAATGGTGGCCAGAAACAAAGCGAGTCCACTGGAAGAATGTTTTAAAATTGGACCAGAAGCGACGACAAAGAAAATAAAATAAAATAACCCCTTATAAAAGCGGAAATAATAAAGTAATATATCGTCCAACTCGGGAAAATAAGCTGTACACAACAGAGTAAACGAAAAATCGTTATCACGAACAGAACGTAAGGTAGGTGCCATAAACGGACCACAAAGTGGACCACGTGGACGCAGTAGAGAAATAGCTGTAACTTTGTTAATTACGCACTGATTTTGACAAATGAAATATTAAAATAAACCATTCGACACTAACAATAAAAATATATACACAAAACTCACGATTAAGCAGGTAGAACACTGATTCGGCGACCGAAAACACAGCAGCTGTTCACCACGTCCTAACTGTCCTACCCCCTAATCGAGTGGGCCATATAATTCAATGTAGTATACTGAAAACACAAAAAATAAAGAAAACCAAGATATTTATTTACCAATATGCAAATACTATGGCTGCAGAAAGTTCAGAATCACTTTTCTTAGAAACTTTATTGCAGGTGCTTATACAAAAAGCGCCCTGATATCCAAAGTTGCAAAAAGTTGCTAAACTTTTCATTTCGCTGATTTTCCTAAAAATTATATTACTGTGAAATGCAAAAATCAGATTGGACCAATTTTGGCATTTTTACTTACATTTATTTTAATTTTTTATACATAGTAAGTTTACCTACAATCTGTGATATTTCCATATAAATAATTATATTTTAGCTCATTTGTGGCACAGTGCGGCAGCAGGCCAGATAAAACTGACCTTGCAAGCCAGATCTCGCCTGCAAGCCATAGTTTGCTGACCCCTGCACTATATCATCAAGAAAAAATAAAGATAAATTTGTTAAAGATTACTTTGAAATTATTTTTATAGACTTATAGATACTGTTTATATTGTTAACTCAGTATAGTATAAAATAATTTGGAAAGACTAAAAATCAAATTTACTGAAATTTGAGATGTTATTTTATTTGAGTTTGACTCATAATGTTTTTAAATATTGGTACTGATAGAATTTTCTCAAAATTATCATGAAAATGTTCTTGTGAAAACTACTAATACAGTAGGTGATCGGTTAATGAACATAATCTGTTCCAAGACCATTTTTGCTATCCGAATTGTTCATTAATCAATTAACAATTTACCATAGATTTTTGTGGAAATTTGATTAATTTGTTCTGGAGATCCCAAAAAATAAATAAAAAATTATATACTTTCTTACTATATTTATATGTAATAACAAACTACAGTAAGACATTGTTTAGTGCTTAGGATGCATTCCTAGATGACAAAGCACTAAATGAAACAGCATTAAATGAGGTCATTTTAACCCATAGTAAATAGGGAAAGGGGAACATGTGACCAAAAATAAACAGATTTTATTTTTTTATATTAATTTGGATAATAATATATGTTAAATAACACACAAACATATGCATACAGAAATGTAAAGTTCATTTTTTATGATGAAGATCCTGGCTCTTCTGAAATTCTTGATTATTGCAATAAAGTCATGTAGTTTCATTTGTCTCTTTCATTTTCTTTCCTTAAGCAAATGTCAGTATAAGGAGATTACATTGAAAATGACTTGTCTTGCTTTTGCACTCTTTTCAAAATCTGTGTCATTTCTACAATTTGATCAACGATTTTGGTTATCGTTACCAAACTTTTACTAAGTAAATCTGTAGAGAAATTCTTTGAGTTCTTCATTTTCAGAATCACTATTTTCCAGCTCACATGAATTCCTTGTTCTGCCAGTTCTTAAAGGTTGTCGTCGGTGTGATATCCGGCCTGGGGTACAGGGTAGGTTGTTACACCTGTGTCACTTACTAGGCAGCTAGTCGGTAGGACTAGTTCTCTGTCGTCTACAAGAACGGCCTTTTCCAATCTTAGGGAAATCGAGTGGCAGAGGGTCTTTGGTTAAGCCGAATTTTAAGGTGGAGGTTGGTGATGGCGATATCGCCTTCCTTTATGTCAGGGTCCCGACACCAGTTTGTCAATTAATCGATCCGCAGACAAACACGCGTGTGATTATTTTATAGATTTGATTCAAAGGTAGGATGAGAGACATTCTTTAACAAATAAACAAGAATAAATTTAATAAACCATAAATAATTAAAACTAATACAAAATATTATATAAATGAGAGATAATTAATGCAAATTTCAATCTATAAGTCGAGAGATATATGGACATATATTTAACCGATATACGATTGAGAGAGAGAGCTTACAAAATCGTTAGTAAACATACAACCTGTTTTAGTTGTCGTTCGTCTTCTTCATCGGTAGGCAAAGGCACTTCGTTTATGAAGTTCTTTTACTTCTTTAACATGGGAGATCGATATGTGCACAAAATCAAAGTATATTTTCTCAGCGCTAACTCGGGATTTATTCTAGGTGACTCGTCTAAGGGCGTTGGCTATCAGGAGAAATCTGTGTGGAGTCCTGACTCTTCCAGGTCTGTCGATGAACTCCCGGAATTCTGATAAATTTCCTCTATATCTGACGATCGGCGACCAATCATCATGCAAAGATTCTTCCGTGGGAACGGACGGAAAGGGGGGATATTTGATATGGGAACATTTCCCATCAAAGCGAGAGTTTTTGCAGATAAGGGAAAAACAGAGGATGTTCTAACTTTCCTAGAAGGAAGTAACATCTGTTATCTATTTTTCCCACTCTAAAACGTTATTTTTCTCACCCAAACGACAGAATATTTTATAACAAAATATTAACATTATTAATAAAATTACTATTTTAGACCCGGGGCTATTCAGATCTCACATTGGTAAGTCTCACTTCAGAAACCTGCACTAACTTCTCAGAATCCTGCTTGTCTACATCTCCTAGTCTTGCTTTATTGATTAGGTTGACAATTTCATCAACGATAGCTCTCCTCTTGTTGAGAATTCTTGGATACTTCCAGCCATACTTTCTTCCACACTTCGTTCATGCATTCATCAGTTAATTCTTGCCAAGTGAAGTCAATATTTCCTATGGTATCCATCATGATATATTTTTTCCAAAATTGCACTAAATAAACATAGATTTAAGGAAAGTAAAGCACTATGACGAATTGCCACTATTTGCAGATTGGTTTGTGTTCAGGAATAATCATATTATATACAAATCAGTGAAATGTTGCAATAATTTGAATTAGCGTAAATTTTGAGCTTTTTTTAAGGCTTCAAGCAGACCACTTTATATCAAATCAGTGTTAATCGAAGTAGCACTAAACAAGGTCTTACTGAAAAAGCAATCTCTCCATTTTTTCATGGATGGCACCATCTTTTTTTCTTGGATGTGATTTTTGTTACTCCTTTATCTGCTTGAGTCTTTTAGATTATGGCTTTTTTAGCTAAGATTGTATCTACTGTATACATATTGTAATGTCAGACATCTTCTGTCCACTCTTGTTTGGCTTTCTTGGCTATTATCTCTTGCTTAGTTTCTATAATGAACACAGTTCTTGACACACCACTTTTTTTAGGCCCCATAATATTATTGGTTTTTTAAAATAAAAAGTTCAGAAAAACACTTAAAAAATTCAGCGAATGGAAATCAACTACTACAAAAAAGGTTATGTATACAACTATGAAAGTCTCATTCCATAAACCATGAATAGATGTCATTAAAATATGGTTTTACAATCTTAAACACAGTGTTGCTCCTAGTGTTTGTTCTGTCATGTGTTAGTTATCCAAATATGTGTTTGTTGTCTGAACATAAAAATCTTTTGCAAAAGTGTTCATTGTCTGATTTGTTCACAGTCTGAACTGTTCATTAACCAATCACTCGCTGTATACAGATTATATAAATTATAAACATTATACACAAATTATATGCTGCTGCATCTGTAAATACAAAAAATGGGTCCCTATGTAAAGGCGGCAATAAAAGATCTTTTGCAAAAGTGTTCATTGTCTGATTTGTTCACAGTCTGAACTGTTCATTAACCAATCACTCGCTGTATACAGATTATATAAATTATAAACATTATACACAAATTATATGCTGCTGCATCTGTAAATAGCATTAATATATTATGAAGTTTTAATAATTTTTTATATATTGATTCAAAAATTTATATTACATTTTTATGAATATTTTATATATAAAAGTTTAATTTTTTTTTTTAGAGGAAAATTAATTTTAGCATTTTATCACCTCGTAAAATTCCAGCATTATACAAGTTATATGAAAAGGTAAAAGTACACATTTTTATAATAATAATTTTGTTAATCTAAATTTTAAAGAAATTAAGAAGTAGAATATAAATGTTAATATTGAAATAACCAAAATATGGAATGTAAGGAGCACACAAATTGCTGTTATCTAGTGTACAGACCTTAATAAAGATATCTGTGCACAGTAGAAGCTGATATCTGCATACTTGTAACTACAGCTAAGACAGATTATAACTTTTGAAGGTAGATATGTTGTCCTTGGGATGAACAAAGATAGTGATTATCAAGAACAATTTAATGCTAGATCTTTCTTGTCTGTATCTTTGAAAAAGTGAATGTATATTATGAAATTTCATCCAAAATTTGTGTACAACAGGATGACTGTGTACAACCATAATGTTACATCCATCTGACTTTAGCCTGTTTCTAGTCTTTCGATGGCTCCTACCACAATTCATCCAGCAAATGGTGTCTTTATGGCATTGTCAATAAATATGTTATCTTACAAGGAGACCCTACGGCTTTGGGGAAACGGATTTTGATGATCTTTTGTGTAGAGGTAGTACACCATGTGAGTGTACTGCCTGTGAAATACTAAAGTGCAATACTCAAATATAATCAAGAAAAACGAACTTAAAGTTTTTTTAGCACTTTATATATAAATTATACGTGCTTCCATTTGAGTGTCCTGTGGCTGAGTGGTAACAATCCTGACTCTTATGCTTGAGTTCCCGGGTTCGATTCTCATGTATACCTTTTATTTTTTAATTCATAAATACTTATAATGCATTTATTTATTTTAATTTAATTTCTACTATTCCAAGTCTAATATTTTTTTACTTTTGTTGACAATAACTGTGCATTCTTGACACCTATGTGTCAACTTTCCCATCTAATTGTTATCACTAACGGTGACCGATCTAATTCTCACTAGGAGCGTTTTTTTCTATCGGAGTTCTTTTTCACTCACTCTTTAACAGTTCGTTTCTAAATTTCGACACGAATAGACGTATTTGTGTAGTAAAACTTATTTTGAAAAATTATTTTATAATCGAAAAATGTCGTCAAGAGAAGCAAGTTCTTCACGTTGTGACGAAAAAACTGTTGATGATACCTTTTAAAAAAGCAGCATTTATTTGTTGTTCTTGGTGTAGACAGAATTTTTGTTTTGAATGTTTTTATCATAAGTATCATTCACGATCATGTACATCTGACAATGATATGTAATTATATAATATTGCTTCAATAAATTATATTCGTTTTTCTTGGTTATATTTGAGTTTTGCACTTTACAAGTTAGTATTTTACATCACTGTATAAAGAGTTATCATCAACAGTTTTTTCGTCACAACGTGAAGAACTTGCTTCTCTTGACGACATTTTTTGATTATAAAATAATTTTTCAAAATAAGTTTTACTACACAAATACGTCTATTCGTGTCGAAATTTAGAAACGAACTGTTAAAGAGTGAGTGAAAAAGAACTCCGATAGAAAAAACGCTCCTAGTGAGAATTAGATCGGTCACCGTTAGTGATAACAATTAGATGGGAAAGTTGACACATAGGTGTCAAGAATGTGCTGTTATTGTCAACAAAAGTAAAAAAATATTAGACTTGGAATAGTAGAAATTAAATTAAAATAAATAAATGCATTATAAGTATTTATGAATTAAAAAATAAAAGGTATACATGAGAATCGAACCCGGGAACTCAAGCATAAGAGTCAGGATTGTTACCACTCAGCCACAGGACACTCAAATGGAAGCACGTATAATTTATATATAAAGTGCTAAAAAAACTTTAAATTCGTTTTTATTGATTATATTTGAGTATTGCACTTTAGTATTTTACAGGTAGTACACTGACATGGTGTACTATCTCTACACCAAAGACCATCAAAATCTGTTTCCCCAAAGCCATAGGGTCTTCTTGTTAGAAAATATTTTTACATCGCCATAAAACTAATTAAGGAACATCTCTAAAATAGCCTTTCTTTATGACAGGAATTATTTGCACAAATCACTATAGTGTTACTTATTTGCATATATCCGACATCTCCTTTTTATTTCTAATGTAAAATATCCTAGTTTAATGCATTTTCAATGATTTAAAAAATAATTGTTTTTTATTTCTCCTTATTTTATATATAATCAGTTTGAATTCAAATGTTTTAATTTAAATGTTTTGAAATATCAAATTATTTGGTTTTTAGATCATTTTGAAGTCTAATTATATATAAATTATGAAATCATTAAATATTTAACAGATATGAGACTATTCAGTAGTATTTAAATATAAATAAATAATTTTGCAATTGTCATTACTCTTATTTGTAAATAAAACAATTTAAATCTGAAATTTTATATAAAATTTTATATATTTAATTTATTTTGAAGCAAAAAATATTTTCTTGAAAAGATACTGTATAAATAACCATTTTAACATTTGTTTCTAGAAAGGGAACTGTAATACAAATCTTTGTCACAGATTTCTCTTGATTCTCAAGGTATAGAAATTAATAATAAACAAGAATAAAAATGTTTGTTAAATACAAGGATGTTTATGAAAGTATTAGTTACATCAAAGAATGCAAATTATATATAAAAATTAGTCTTACCTTGTTATCTGAATCTATTTTTGAAATTCATTCAAATATAGGAAACTTTGATATCAAATGGAATAATATATTGCTTTTAGCCCTTAATAGTATTTAACACTGTCTAAATAAATGTACATGTTAAAAGAGCCATAGTTTATTATAGATTTTTATGATTAAGGTGTCAATAATCATTAAGGAATTTGTGAATTAATCTCATTCACTGGTGTGATAAACCTGTATGTATATGTGTGTATTTATTAAGACTAAGTGTTAAATCGGATATCAAAGATTTTTTCTATTATTTCTTATGGGAAAAATTCTGACTTGTTCTTAGTCTATCCAACTAATTCCAGCTAATTTTTTCAAGTTACACTAAAACACTGCAAAAAAAGCATCTATTTGCTTGTTAATTTATGTTTATAGCATTATATTAAACATTACAAATAGCTGTTACTTGGCTATCATGTAATCAGATCATATATGTTTATAAGCAGTAATGCAACAAATAAGTTTGATTAGTATTCTTTTTTAGGGAATTGCATATGGACTGCATTTTCTTTAATGTGCAATATATAGCAATGAAAATGCTGTAATGGTACTGTATAACTGTATAAAGGGAGAATAATGAAAATAAATAAATGAATCAGTGAACTTGCTGTAATGAACTGTTAAGAATAAGCTCATAAGATTGCACTGAAATTTTGTGTCAATAATCATTAAACTGCACAACTACAGTAGAAGTCAGAGACAGTGGTACCGAAACAAACAAAAACAGACATTGGGAATGGAGTATGGATATCAGAATATGGCTGTATAATTGAATTCAATAGTTGAATATGAGGAGGACCCAAAAAAACAAAAAAGAACAGGAATTCTCTTCTGGATGAAAAACTATTTTTAGTACAAGCTGCTTCTGCACTGTGTTCAATGAATCCATCTGCATCAGTTTACTAGAAGGCATTGTTGTGAGAGGCTACATTTTGCAACAATGAATTTGGTTGAGACTTTTCAATGCATTTTCCTATCTGTTTATTTGAGGTGTGAGGGATTGTGCATTCAGAATTTGCTCCTCTGAGTCAAACAATTAACCAGAGTTTTTATCTGGATGTTTTGAGAAGGTTGCATTAAGAGTTGTGGAAGAAATATCCTGAGTTATGAGTCATGGCAAACAGATGACTGGGTTTTCCACTATGGTAAAGCTCCTGCCCAAACTGCACTGAGTGTTCAGAAGTTTTTTGGCCAAAAACAGTATGACCCACATGTGACTTTTTTTGTTTTCCTGGGTGGAAAAGTGTTCAAAGGATAAAGATTTTCTGACATGGACGAAGTGAAACAAAAAATGGGAGCAGCATTAAAAGGCATCAAAATTGTTTAATTCAAAAACTGTTTTGAGCAGTGGAAAAAACATACTGATAAGTGTATTGCATTTAATGCAGAGTACTTTGAAAGTGACTAAAATTTGAACACATTAAAATAAATACATGGTTTTTTTATTAATAAATTTTAGTATGTTTTTTTTGGTTTTCTCATATAATTATTGAATATAACTTTCCATTATTCCACATATAAAACGAAAATATAATTACAATACCAATATGTGCACATTTTAATGAAAATTTAACAAATTTTTTTTTAACATTAGGCTGGTGGAGATCTTCAACTTGCATTGACCAAGAATTATGCCAAAGACAGACGTCATCTAGTTCTATTGAGTGGTTATCAACTACATGGTAACAGTATCTTTATTGATTGATGGATATTTGTGAAGGTTATGGCTTTATAAATGAAATAAATCTAAATATTCTAAATATTTAGAATTATTTCATTTATAAAGCCATAAAGGTTTGAATTTCAAAATTACATGACTATTAAAATATTTTGGATTTTTCAAAAAATTTTAATTAAAAAATACATAATAAATTGCATTTCTCACTACAGAAAAACTGCTTTTGCAAATTTTGTTTATATGAATTTTATTTGATATATATAATAATCAAAATTTCATTTTTATATAATCTTATCAAAATATTCAATTCATATTTTGATAGTATTTATATCTCTTGTAACAATACAGGGAGTCACTTCAAGCAATTTCTGATAGTATTTTATATAAATAATTACTAATGTTTAATGATATTTTCTTAAAATTAAAATAATGATTTTTATAATATTTACATTACTTGAAAATAAATTTTTGAAAAGGCTTAATATTTGTATTCTCTTTCAAATCAACTTATTTAGTATTAGTAGTTATAATCTGAAATCAGTAAGAATTGACTGTGTTATTCATTACAATCATTTTTTGTTGAGTGAAATCATTCATATGAGAGCAGTTCAAATTCTGTTTAGAATTTTAATGATGATAGAACTGTATGTATTACATACATAATCCTAATTTAAATTTCTAATAACACATAGAAAGTTTTTATGTTCTTGATTTCAAAAATAGTTTTAAAGTTATTGATTCCTAGTAGATGAGCCTGGTGTTGTTCGGGAAAAAAGTAATGATAGCAAAGATTAAAATTATTAGATTATAACTTATTTTACCTGTTTTTATCAGGTGCATAAAGTACTGTAGGTCTTCCTCTTCAGAGACTAATTAGAAAATTTTTACATGGTCTAAAAATATGTTCAATTTTCTGCAAAAATGCAAAAAACCACATCTAAAATAGTTCAATAGAAGCCATTTTTCAGGTTAAGCCTTAATCCTCTCCTTCTCCCCACGGGGGAACTTCCAAAAAATCCCTTCTTAGTGTACATTTTCATGACGTACTCTGTGTACCAAATTTCAACTTCTAACCGTTTGGGTTCTGTCCTTTTACCCCCTTTTCATCCCCTTAGGGGTGAAATTTTGAAAATTAATTTCTTAGTGGTTATCTATGTCGTCATAGGAATGCACTGTCAAAATTTCACCTCTTTAGGTTCAGCAGTTTGCTCTGGGCGATGATGACTCAGTCAGTCAGGACATGTAATTTTATATGTACAGTCAATTCTGCTTAATTGGCACACGTTGGAATTAATCCATTTTGGCCAAATTAAGTGGCTATTTGAATTAAATGAACTAATAATAAATTCTATAATAAAATATGTAATATGTGGGTAAAAAATAATAATTAGGTACCTATTTTAGTGCTTTATTAAACCAAAATACAGAAAATATTTGTACTATAAATTTGCCAGACTCACGACAATAGATAACTGATTCACGTAATGATAGCATTGCCAAATATTAGTAGTCATGTACACAAGGGTTGACTATTCGATTCGTTTCTGATTGAACGATTTTTCCTTTCTTTCTTTTTAGTTAGAACATGTTCTAACTATAAAAAGGGAAAAAGAAAAGGGTTTGTCCAAAAGTCATTTTACAATCTTCTTTTGAGCACAGTTTCTTTTACTTGGAGATTGGCCACTTCAGCAAGAGTGTCCATAGAATCCACCAGCTCAGTGCTGGTCTCAACAATTGGATGGCTGCTGTCTGAATCTAGGTGTAATTGTGCACACAATACCTTCCAAGGGAACTTTAGCTGTCTTCCAACTCAGTCAAGAGACCTTGAAAAATTGTCCGACAATCTTTGTCCCCTTGCTTTTAAGGGGATCGTCTGGTCTAATCCAGAGCAGGGTCAGTAACTCTCATTCAGGTCCGCATCCCACGAAATCCCTGTGTGATATGTCCCGCTATGCTGACCCCCTCCAGAAAAACCAAACTGCCTGAGCAAAAGACAAAATCACCTTGTCTCTGCCAACCATTAGGCCTACATGACATTAGTGTACATAGTGCCTACATATTTTTGGAAGATTAACAAAATACATCAAAAATTGCTAAATTCCTTTTCTGCTACTGTCCCAATTAAGCAATTAAATTATGTATTAATTTATTAGTTTGGTTTCTGTTCTTTGAGATTTGGCTCAATAAAGTAGCTGCCCTGATTAACCAGTGGCCCATTTAAACGGAATTGACTGTATAGATAATTTGTTTAACCAGATTTTTGGGCAGTTTAGAAGTAATAATGGCTTAATCCTTAAGGATGGACTAAAGAAGTCTGAAAATGCTTGGATTTTTTTTTTTTTTTTTTTGTGTATGCACCAATAAAGCAGTTTCTGATTTGTTATATTTTTGGAGTATCAATGAATTTACTAGGAAAATATATATCTTAAAGTGTTCCTAATATTAATATAAATTTGTTTAATAGAATATAGTAATAAATATTTAACTAACTTCTTATGATTAAATTAGTAGCTATGATTTCACTTTTGAGAAATCTTAAAGAAAATTCTATTATTTATAGTTTAAGCTTAAAATTGTATAAATTGATATCTGGTTTTTTAAATCTGATTTTATTTAACTTGTGTTTCCCGTAAGATAATAAGCTATGTATCACATTCATATTCTACATAAAACTCCATTGTAAACAGTATATTATGCCTTATCGAACAAAAGCAACCAAATATTAACCATTTATTTAAATTAATTATAATAAAATATTAATTAAAATCCATTTCAGAACTCATGTTCCCTCTTCATTTAGTAATATTGTTAAAATAAAAAAACTGACACATTAATGATACATTACATTAATAAAATAATGGCAAAGATGGTAAGTCTTATATGCTGTCAGCAGACCTTCTGATGGAATCCCAGTTTCCAGTAATTTAGCTAAAATTGTACTCTTTTGGATAGATGGTACAGCCATAAATAAGTACAAAACAGTAGAAGTTTGTTAGTCTGAAACCTGATAATCCAGAATGTCTGATAGTTTAGCATTCTCTGAAAAGTATCTGATAATTTATCTTCTTCTCAGAGGGTTCCAGATGAAAGAGTTTCATCAACATTTTCTTGAGAATAGTTAGGATCATACAAACTCCTATACAGTGAAATTTAATAAATTATACATAGTCTATATTGTATTGTGTTGAACATTTTTAAAAGTGGTGTTCATACTTTGCAATTTTTAGCTGCATAAGTAACTGCAACTGCAATGATTATTTCCATTAATTAACTAATAAGCTTTTTTGAATTTTGTATAATTGTAACTGTAAACAAATTTTGTCATTCTCATGCTGATTGCAATTGCACAACAAATGAATAAATGTCTTCATAATTATATCATTAAGTATTCAAAATGGTGCCAAATTGGAATTACAGTTAATAGAATTGATCCATAATCATGAATATTTATAGAATTTCTCCATTAAAATTAGAACTTTATATCTTTCAACAAAAAAGTAAAGAATGACTGTTTATCTTTCTAATAACACAATGCTGACTGTAGCATAAACTGTTAACCATTACCAGAATTTTATTGATCAGTTTCTATTTTGCAGTTATGTCATTGATCTGTGCATGAAACTTGTAGTTGTTGCAGTTGTAGTTGCATGTGCAGCTGAAATTGCAAAGTTTTATGGCCATTTTTGAGTTAGCACACATTATTAAACAAAATGACTGTTGCATTTTCTTTCCTACAGACCAATACAAGGACATTGCATCTAAAAATAGGTTTCTCATGCCTGTATAAACTATTATTTATTATTATTTGAAAAATTTTTTATTTTATTTTTATTGTGAGAGGACGTTTTTTCGCGCCATCTTGTTTAGTGTACTGGATTCAAGAGGGATCCAAACCGTATTGCCTGAGTGATTTAAGAGAGTTTAAATCAATAAAGATTGTTTTGTTGTGCAGTTATTGTGATTTTATATACAGTCCATTTTCAACGTAAACATTTAGTCCATCGAGGCAGATGGTGTAGTGGATAGTGTAACGGATGTGCAGCGGATTTCTGCTGGTATGAAAACTTTGAAACTTTCTATGTGCATTGGTGTTCGCATTTTCTGGATTAACTCGCAGAAACAGGATTTAATATGCTCAAGCAAGTGAGTTGGCCTTTTATTATTACTTGTTATCATGGAGAGTCTTAATTTAAGTGTGTGTTAATGAAAAAGAAAGTCCTTTCCAACACTACCAAGCTTAAGGAAAGGATATGTGCTGGTATTGATGTTGCAGACAATACTCAAATAGAACTGTTCCAAACCAAAATTAAGAAACTTAGAGTTGAATTACATGATGTATTTCATGTGATCTTTCCACAATGTAATGATAAGGAAATTGAAATGTATGTAGAGGAACAGCAATCTATTGAGGAGACTATTGACGAACTTTGGTTAACGGTCGAACAGAAGAACTCTAAACAATGAATTAATGCCACAAATGATGCCAATAGTTTAAAATCACAGGTATCGGATGTAAGACTTCCAAAATTGTCTCTTCTGACCTTTAGTGGAAATGTTGAGGACTGGTTATCATTCCAGGATCTGTTTAAGGCTAGTGTATCTATCTAAGGCTAGTGTATCTATCTAAGGCTAGTGTATCTACATTATTGGTATCTAGTGGTAATATTTGCTTTCTTTGTAAGAATGAGCACTCATTATCTAAGTGTTCAAGGTTCATGCAGTTGATCACTTGGAAAAGGTTAGATATGGTAAAAAAGAATAGAGTATACTTTAATTGCCTTACTGCTCAACACCAAGCTAAAAACTGCATGAGTTTAAGTAGATGCAGAATATGTGGTAAATTACATCATACCATGTTACATATTGATAGGGATTCTGAAGTGTCTTCACCTCTGAAACCTTTCCAGGTTTCAGAGGTAAACCTTTATTTAGTCCACCCTTGACTGATGCTTCTACCTTCCAATTGATGCCATGTGATTTATTGAATCCAATTATCATTACTTGTGCTGGACTTTTTGATTTTTTTGAGTGTAACCAGAGTAGGTCTTAAAGGAAATAAACAGGTTTTACTTTGTACTGCTATAGTCAAGGTAAGTGACTCATCTGGAAATTTCATAACTTGTCAAGCTTTGCTGGATAGCGGTTCTGAGGCATCCTTTATAATAGAAGACTGTGCCAATAAACTATGTTTGATGAAAAGCAGTGCTAATGTTCAGATTTCTTGCTTTGGATCTTACAATGCTGTGACTGCTGGTGAAATAGAGTTGAACTTTACCACCCATTTTACTTCAGACTTGAAATTTAGTACAAAAGCATTCATGATTAAAAAAAATAATGTCGGATGTTCCTAATGTTCCTCTCCCTCCACATTTTCTAACAATTTTAATGATCTAGTTCTGGCTGACCCATTCTTTTTTGAAATAAGACCAGTTGACATTCTACTGGGTGTTAATGTTTTCTTTACAATGTTAAAGGGAGATATAATCCAGAGAAAGGAGACACTACTGTTTGCTGTTTGCACCAAACTCGGATGGATTATTGCGGAAACTGCCTTTCTCAATACCATAAATCAACCTACATTCTCTGTGAATAATATTCAATTGACCACTAAAGAGTTAGTTGAGAAATTTTGGGCATTGGACTCTGTCCCAGAGGTAAGAAGAATGTCTAAGTTAGATCAAGAATGTGAAGATCATTTTTGAAATACTCATTATCGGGATAAGAGTGGATGTTATGTTGTGAGACTTCCCTTTAAACATAACCCATCGTGTTTGGGCTAAACTGAGGAGTTAGCATTACAATGATTTAAGGCTTTAGAGTATAAACTCAATAGAACACCAGAAACATATAAGTTGTATAAGGAGTTCATGCAAGAATATGTAGATCTAGGCCACATGGAATTAGTTGATCACTCAGGATCAAGTAGTATTTCCTACTGTATTATATTCTGCATTATCCAGTTATGAAGAAATCTAGCACTACAAAGTTACACGTGGTCTTTTATGCATCGACAAAATCTTCTTCAGGTGTGTCATTGAATGACATTTTAATGGTTGACCCTAGGATTCAACAAGAGTTATTCCCAATTTTGATGAGGTTTAGAACTTTTCCCATCATCATTACTGCTGATATAATGAAGACGTTTAGACAAATATTGATTAACGAAAAGGATAGAGATTTTCAAAGAGTGTTTTGGAGAAATGATGCTAGTGATCCATTTCAAGAATATAGATTTGTTACAGTTGCTTATGGCACAACACCTGCACCCTTTCTGGCTACAAGGACGTTTCATCAACTTGCAAATGACAAGGGAGACAGTTTTTTCTTTGCCTCTAAGGCTATTATAAGAGATTTTTATGTAGATGACTTATTATCAGGTGCACAAAGCACAGAGGAGTGTAAGATGCTAGTCAACTAATTAACAGACCTGATGACTAAAGGAGGATTTGTGTTATGCAAATGGACTTCAAATGACCCTTCAGTACTAGAGAAGATACCTAATGAATTAAGAGACTCTTCTAAGTCAGTAAAGCTTCAAGATGATAATGATCTTAGGAATCAATTGGATTCTCAGGAGGATTGTTTTAGATTTTCTATTCCATACTCACAAGGAAACTGTCGGAGTGTCTTCTAATAAATTTTAATAAAATTTAGTTAATAACTACGTTAAAAGTATACAAACTCTATTTTAATTTTCTAGCATTCACTAAAAGTGTTGATCAGAGTTATTAGCAATCAAATGTTGCACTACTTTATAATAGTTTAACACAATTACGCAAATTTTTAGAAGTGAAAGGGCCGCGGAGGAAGACGGCGATATTACATTTAGAATAAATTCTGGAATTTTCAAAAGTGGTTGAAGAATTAATAAAATTTTGTATACTTTTAACATAATTATTAACCAAATTTTATTAATTCTTCTCCCATTTTTGAAAATTTCAGAATTTATTCTAAATGTAATATCGCCGTCTTCCTCCGCGGCCCTTTCACTTCTAAAAATTTGCGTAATTGTGTTAAACTACTATAAAGTAGTGCAACATTTGATTGCTAATAACTCTGATCAACACTTTTAGTGAATGCTAGAAATTTAAAATATAGTTTGTATACTTTTAACGTAGTTATTAACTAAATTTTGTTAAAATTTATTAGAAGACACTCCGACAGTTCCCTTGTCAGATGAGAAAGCAGGCTAGACCAAAAGATAAGTCCTTTCGGATTTACAAAAATCTTTGACCCCTTGGGCTGGCTTGCTCCATGTGTTGTATATGCAAAGGTCCTGATTCAAGAGTTGTGGAAGTGTCAACTTTCAAGGGATGAACCCATCTCTGCTGGAGTGGAACATAAATGGAAATTATTTCGAAATGAGTTAACCCTTCTTAGGAACTTAAGGATTCTGAGATTTGTTTCACTTTCAAATTTAAACATCCTTGATATCCATGCATTCTGTGATGCCTCAGAGAAGGCTTACTGTGCTGTAGTTTATGCAAGAACAATGTCAAATAATTGTGACGTAAAGGTCACTCTACTAACATCCAAAACCAAGGTTGCTCCTCTCAAGGTACAATCTCTTCCTAGGCTGTAACTTTGTGCTGCTGTCCTATTGGCTATTTTATTGCAAACTGTATTGAAATATCTTGATGTTCCCATACATGACATATTTGCATGGTCAGATTACACCGTTGTATTAGCATGGATTTCATCTGAATCTTATCATTGGGTAACATTTGTTGCCAATAGAGTCGAGAAAATACATAATGCTATTCCTATCGTGAAGGGGAAACACGTTGGTGGAAGTCATAATCCTGCAGAGTGTGCAACAAGAGGACTTCTTACCTCTGAATTAATTAACTGTGAGATTTGGTTCCAAGGACCAAAGTGGTTAAGACTGAACAGATTCTAATGTCCAGAAGGAGGGACACAACAGAATCTAATGTCCAGAAGGGGCAGCAGATTGTCGTATTCAGAAAGGGAAGCAACAAATTGTTAACACAGATGGAAGCATGCTTAAACTCCCACTCTCTTTGTCCAGTGTCAAGTGATCCCAATTACTTGCAGGTATTAACACCTGGTCATTTTCTAGTACAGTGGTTCTCAACCTTTTTTGTTGATGTATCCCATTAGCCCATTAGTTGTTTCTCAAGTACCCCTTATATTTTTGTATGTAAATTTTATAATTACTGCATTAGATGTATACAGCCCTTATAACCCTATTAACTGAATGCCATAAAAAAAACTCTAACTAAAAGTGAATTACTTATTTTACATAAATAATAAATTTAATCAGGTACATATATTTATTTATTATTATTTGATAAGTATATTATATAAAATCAGAGAAGTCATTTCAATACATGCATAAATTACATTTCCTAAAAATAAATAATTATAATTAACAATAAAGAAAATTTAAATTATTCTACAATAATTTCTAACAAANGTACATACATTTATTTTTTATTATTTGATAAGTATATTATATAAAATCAGAGAAGTCATTTCAATACATGCATAAATTACATTTCCTAAAAATAAATAATTATAATTAACAATAAAGAAAATTTAAATTATTCTACAATAATTTCTAACAAAATTTAATGGGATATTTGTTGCAATAAATCTTCAGCAATTTTTTTCAAAATTTGGTTCCCATGTTGTTAAATAGCAATTATAATTGTGTACTGACCTTGAAAGTAATGGCTGCGAATTTATAATGTGCAGAACAATACACGAATCTTTCAATTTTTGTAACAAACGTAACGTATAAATTTGCTAAATATCAAGTAATGCGCGCATGCAGTGACACGCAATCGATGGTGGGGTACCAGGCCTCCATCCAGGCCTCGTTATTCCTAATACCAGTAGTCCAGTAAAAACACAAAAAGCCCCAATCTTATCGAGCAATAATTATAGAATAGAAAAAAAATTTTTTTTTCTATTCTAAAATTAATGCTCGGTTAAACTGTAATTTTACTAGAGTACAGGTTCACTCGGCACTAACGGCACAAATAGACAGGCAAATCAAATGGATAAACAAATTGTTTGGTCTGTTAAAAGGGAAATTGGTGTTTACACTGCGATATTTTAAAGCAAGTTTTTGTTGTTTCTTGTGTTCATAATTTACAGCAAATTGATTAACATATGCCATTTTATAATGAAAGATTACCGCTTCAAGTTAGATGTACCCCTTCAATTTAAGCTTGTACCCTTAGGGGTACATGTACTCCCAGTTGAGAAACACTCACTGAGCTTGTACCCTTAGGGGTACATGTACACCAGTTGAGAACCACTCTTCTAGTAGGTGCACCCTTGATTGTTATCCCAGAATCTGACTTGAGTGTTATAGCTCTTCCTAGACTGAATGTTAGACCCTAGTACAACAAACAGTCTCATACTTCTGGAGACAGTGGAATGCAGAGTATTTGACAACTCTCCGACGTCATAAGTGGCTATTGAATACAATCGTACCCAGCAAAAATAAACAAATAACGTGACCACCACCTTATTGCTTGCTGAGGGAGTTTTATTAAAATCGAACACTTTCAATCCACTTAACGGATCATCATCAGGATAGAANTGGTGGTCACGTTATTTGTCATAAGTGGCATTGTTCCTCATCAAATTTGGAAATTGGTGACCTTGTGTTACTAAAAAATGAACAACTTCCTCCAAACCAATAGAAAATTGGTCATATTATATAGACCCATCCTGGTAATGATGGTCGGATAAGAGTTGTTACAGTATTCACGTCTACTGGAAAGCTCATAAGACCAGTTACAAAATTGTGTCCATTACCCAGTAATAATTAATTAATTGTTTAAGATTTGAATGATTATCGGTTCACTCCAGCTAAAGATGTAATTGATACCTTGCAGGTGTCAAGACTGGGGGTAATGTGTAAACTATTATTTATTATTATTATTATTATTCAGAAAATTTTTTATTTTGTTTTTATTGTGAGAGGATGATTTTTCACATGCTTTTCGGTAAGTTGTCTGTCATTGTCGCCATCTTGTTTAGTGTACCAGATTCAAGAGGGATCCAAACTGTATTGCCTGAGTGATTTAAGAGAGTTTAAATCAATAAAGATCGTTTTGTTATGCAATTATTGTGATTTTATATACAGTCCATTTTCAACATAAACAATGCCTGCAGCATATGTAACTTTTGTGAAAGACATATATGCAGTTGTGACAATGTGCAAAGTGCCCCCTCATGCTTTAGCACCACTTGACCATAGGGTCAACATTGTGTCAGTAATGACTAAGTCATCAGGACTGACACCACTGTGTCTTTAAGGACAGATGCACAAACCTAAATGGCCATTAAGTTCACTTTCTTGTGCACAAATGCAACTTTCGGTTGCATTTGTAGGCGGGTGGACTCAGGATGGGGATGGTTCAAGAGACCATATGCTCGAAAGAATGCACTCAACTACAGCTTAACATAACAAATATCATTTATTGGTCGTAACTTTTTACACATATATGCATAGGATAATACATAGCTTTTTGTTATAGCTTCTAGCTTATATATTTTTATAGTATATTTAATAGCTTTTTATATAGTGTTTAGCTGCGAGAGAGAGAGAGAGAGATTACACCTTGGTTGTGAGGTGATAAATACCTTGGTCAGTCAAATCAGCTTGATCAAAGGTAGTCTTGATGAGGGATTCCCTCTGAGTTGGATAGATTTGATGGTACAGTTTTTGGTACAATTCTCAGTTCAGTTCAACTACGGTCTGGCAAATGGTGATGGTGGTGGAAATCGGTGGTGGAGCCTGGCTGGAATACCTTAGCACACAAGTTGATCAGCAAACTCACGATGACAACAAACTCTTGCTTCATCATTCGACATTGCCTTTTATTTGGGGGGTCCTTTCCTCTTTCTTCTATTGTCCATTTTTGGTAATGTTGATTTTCCTGTCCAGTAGTGAATTTTGGGTTGTTAGTTTCTTGGTGACACATTTGATGTGTCACCTGGAAAAGGAAGTGACTCCAGCGAAAGATACAGACATATCCTTTACAATTAAATATTTTTTTCATTGGGAAAATTTTAGCGTAATTTAATTTTAAAAAAAATTATTATTTTCTTTCATCCAAAAATTTTTTGTCAAGTCTGGGCCCTCATACAATACGTCTGGAAAATAAATATTATATGTATGTGAATCTTTGTGAATATTGATTTTGTGCAATAATATATTTGCAGTTTTTCAATCAATTTTAGCATTATATTGTTTGGAGGTAAAAAATGTACAGCAATATCTGCAATGTTAAGATTACTTACAACATATTGAATTTTGAGAAAATACAAAAATGTGTAGTCAGCATTTTTGATAACCAGGCATCATGTTGCTTTCATAGGGACTGGATTAATAAACTTCTACTATAGTAATATTTTGCATGACAAAGAACAGTTGAAAGGTTTATGAAAGATATGAACAATAATCAAGTTGGCATTAATGCATTGCTGGCTTTTTTTATAGCAATTGCCAAACATTTTTTTATTTACCAAAATAGAAATTTATTTGCAGGTTACTTTTTTGCTTGCTGACAATTTGTACCAACTTGAAATGAAAGGATGACAGACAATATAAAAATAAAATGCAGTTTTCATGCAGTTTCTTAAGCAACTTTATTTTTGTTTATTAACAGTAAAAATTGTATTGGACTGATTCATCTTCTGTGATATTTCTTTTCATTGAGTGACCTTTTTTTTTTTCTTCCAGAGTGCTCTCTGGCTATTTGTCACTCCAATCACCAGATGAATGTAACTTTTGCAATTGATAGCATGACCCCTGATTAAGTTAGAACTAGAACAATAGAATTTTGAACTTGTAAATTTCCTACATTTTGCTATCTACAAAACATCAAAAGTTTTAGATGTTCTTATTACTATATTATCTTTGTGTAGCTTCATTTAGAGCTTGTATTAGAGTCAACTGATGAGGGCATTCAGCTGAAATGCATTTTGAAGGATAGGATTTAATGTATTAAATGATATATTAGATAAAGTTCAGATGATAATATGTAATATAATTTGTAAATTAATTTTAAATAAATAATAAAATAAGAAAGATACCAAGTGTAATAAGCCCTAAATGATGATGCACAAAAATCATATGGTAATGCAAAAATCTAAAACAGAAAAGGAGAGCAAGAAGGATTAAAATAAAAATACCAACAGTTTTGCTAAACCTATATTTATTGGTATTCTTTTGACACAGTTCTGCACAAACTTGTAGCATTCAGATCTCTAATTGAGGGTTTTCACTCATTTGTCTTTATCAGATGATAGAAAAATTGAAGCAGAGAGGATCACTAAGATTGTATCAGATTATTTGAACTAATGCAATTTTAGATTAATAAAGTAATAATCTATTTTACTTATGCAATAACTTTTTTATCCTTTTATTTTTGATATTTTTTAAAAATAGTTTTGTTTTATTTTCTTAAATTTTATTTTACATTAAAAATGAAATTTTTATCTGCTATAAAAAGTTATAGATATAAACAACCAATTCTATTCTAGAACGCCCAATGACACCACCTGCCTTAGAAGGAAAAGGAACCGTTGCTCCAACTTCTACACCATTGCCTTCAGCCAGAAGTCCTACATCTGGTAGTCAAAAGAGACCATCATCTGGTTCACCACCTAATACAAGAGAAAACACTGGATTCAAACAACCAGCAACTACTCAAGGTTGTTTCATTTTCCATTGTAATTTTTGATAAATTATTCTTTTCATTATAATTAATGTTATTGAATAAATAAAGTAAATTACATTTATCAGGTCTAACAAACAAACAGTATAAAATAGAATTATACTATAAATGTATTTCAGGTCCTAAAGTATAACTTTATATATTTTTTAAAATAGTTCTACTTTAGGACCTGAAATACATGTACAGTATAATAAAAGATTTAAAAAGTAAATTATACAAATTAAATTTTAAAACTTATTTGATAATGATAAATGTTATATTATAAATAATAAACTGCACAAAATGATTGTACTTTATTTTATAAATTTTATAAATCAATACAGTTATAGAAACTTAAATTCACCATAGAATAAAAAGTTTTCAAAGTATAAGATTGTCATTTTTTTATACAGTATTAAACAGTTTTTTTTAACAATTAGGGAATAAGTATATATTTTATGAAGTGAACTAACAATTCCTCACTGTTAGGAATTTGACTGTATTGAATATCACTGTCCCATGTATGTTTGTTATTATATATATGTATATAATAACAGCTGTGCATTATACATGTGAATATCATACAGAGCAGTGTTTTTCAACTGCTGATCTGCAAAAAAATTTCATCACTGTTTGACCATACTAAAGCTGTTACAGTTGATTGTGTATGTGACATTTAAATAGTAATTCCAGAGTAACTGTATGTACTTTGTGTGATAATGCTAGATAAGCACATATAAGCATAAATTGTAGTTGCATATAATTATTTGGTCCACATAAAATTATCCATAATTTTACTGGTCTGCAATGAGAAAAAGGTTGAAAAACACTGACATAGAGTATGTTATATGAAACCTTACTTGAGTAAATGATTATTTAAAGAATTAATAATAATAATAATAATAACACAGAAACAACTTCATCAACTCCTACAAATCACACATTCATACACCAAGGACATACAAATGGAGTTTGGCTTAGACAAATGCAAAAAACTACACATAGATAAAGGAATCCTGAAGAAAGAAGATTTTGCACTTGGAAATGGAGACGTTATTGAATCCATGGAAGAGGGCGAGTTCTACAAGTATTTAGGATTCCAACAGGCCAAACTAACAGAACATACACAAATAAAGCAAAGATTAATTAAAGAATACCAAAGTAGGTTAAATGCCATTCTCAAAACACAGCTAAATGCAAAACACACAGTTAAAGCAATAAACACATATGTCATCCCAGTACTCACATACTCTTTTGGAGTTATACATTGGACTCACACAGATCTCAAGTAACTCCAAAGGAAAACAAGAACAACACTTACTAAGCATAAACAGCATCATCCTAAATCCGCCACAGAAAGATTAACCCTTCCACGTAAAGATGGCGGACGTGGCCTGATTGACATAGTTAACCTTCACTACAAACAACTACAGTCACTGCAAGAGTTTTTCTACAGGAAACAAGAAACATCACAATTACATAAAGCAGTAACTCTAGCAGATTCAAATAGCACACCATTAAACTTACACTCACAACACACAGACATGACACAACACATAAAAAGCATAGGCACCATCAAGCAATCGTGGGCTCAAAAGGCACTCCATGGTAGGCATCCTTATGACCTGGCCCAGGATTTTGTTGACAAAACTGCATCAAATAGCTGGTTAGATCGGGGATGCCTCTTTGGGGAGACGGAAGGATTCATGATTGCCATACAGGATCAGGTCATAAACACTAAAAACTACAGAAAACACATACTCAAAGATACAACACTCACAAATGACACATGCAGAAAATGTCACATCATGCCAGAAACTATACAACACATCACTTCTGGGTGCAAGCTCTTGACACAGACAGATTATTTACACAGACATAATCAAGTAGCAAATATAATACACCAAGAGCTTGCAAAGAAACACAACTTGGTAGACATTCACGAGCCATACTACAAGTATATTCCACAGACAGTATTGGAAAACAACACACACAAAATGTACTACGACAGAGCCATAATCACAGATAAAACAATTTACCACAACAGACCAGACATCACACTCATTGACAAACACAATAAAATCACATACATTATAGACATAGCCATTCCAAACACTCACAATGTACAAAACACATGTACTGAAAAAATTAGCAAGTACACAGAACTTGCTCAGGAAATAAGGCATCTGTGGAGGCCATAGGGTGCTTATTGTACCTGTTGTTCTCTCCAGTACAGGTGTGATACCACACACACTACACAAAAGCCTGGGAACATTAGAATTGAGTAGAAATACATACATAACACTACAGAAGGCTGCTATATTGAATACATGCCACATTGTTAGGAAATTCCTGAATACAGACACTGACACACTTATTTAATTTTAGTTTTGTTTTGGTTGCTATGCCTTGACTCTGGTCCGGCATAGTACACAGCCACCGGTGTGAACCGAGTAAAACCCACTAAACCCCACTGTAGTATATGTAGTATATGTAGATAGTGTAGCATCAGTCTACATTATCTGAAGTAATGTAGACTGATGCTACACTATCTGGCCAAAAGTATCCGGACACCAAGTAGTGCGGACTCGGAGAGTCCTGAGGCATATATTAATGTGATGTTGGTCCTCCTTTTGCATCGATGACAGCCTGTACACGTCTGAGGAGACTTTCCACTAGTTTTTGATAGGTGGCCATTGGAATTGACTTTCAGGCATCCATCATGGCTGAAATGAGTGCTGGCAGTGAGGATGGTTGATGTGGCTGACTACATAATCTGCGTTCTAATTCGTCCCAAAGGTGTTCTATGGGATTTAGTTCAGGGCTTTGAGAAGGCCAGTCCAGTTTTTGAACACCCATTTCATCAAACCATGCCTGCACAAGTCTCGATGTGTGAATGGAGCAGTTATCCTGCTGGAAGAGAAATGGGCCTTCCCCAAAATATTTCCATAGAGTTGGGAGAGCACAGCATTGTCCAGAATGTCCACATACATCTTAGAGTTCATGTTTCCAACCACAGGAACTAAGGGACCCAGGCCAAACCATGAAAAGCACCCCCACATCATGATGCTGCCAACACCAAACTTTACAGTCGGCACAATACAGTCACGTAAAAAGCGCTTGCCCGAGCATCTGCCAAACCCAGATACTTCCATCATACTGCCAGATTGTAAAGCGAGATTCATCACTTCAAAGAATACTTTTCCACATGTCCACAGTTCAATGATGGTGAGCTTTGCACCATTGCAATCGATGCTTTGCATTCTGGGGAGTGATGTTTGGCTTGTGAGCGGCTGCACGACCATGGAATCCCAGGTTTTTTAACTCTCGACGAACAGTCCTGGTGCTAATACTAATGTTTGATGACCTTTGGAACTCCTGAGTGATTTCAACCAACGAGGACGTGCGACTTTGTTTCACTGTTCTTTTCAGGGTTCTACGGCTGCATTCACTCATTTTCTTCGGCCTGCCACATCGTTTTTTCCACTTTCACTGCCTTGACGTTTCCACTTCACAATTACATCACTCACAGTGGATTTTGGCTTCTGTACAATGTCTGAAGCTTCACAAACTGATTTCCCACAAAGGTGACATCCCACTATAATGCCACGATCAAACTTACTAAGCTCTTTTGACTTACTCATTGTCTCACAAATGCATAAATATGACCTGAAAAAAACTACCAACACTTTCATACGTTTCAGTTACGCATCAACGACCATCACCTGCCAGATCCACTTCTTTAGGGTTTGAAAGTCAATTTCAATGGCCACCTATCAAAAACTAGTGGAAAGTCTCCCCAGACGTGTACAGGCTGTCATCGATGCAAAAGGAGGACCAACATCATATTAATATATGCCTCAGGACTCTCCGAGTCCGTACTACTTGGTGTCCGGATACTTTTGGCCATATAGTGTACCTCAGATAAGTGAATACTTGGATAAAACAGATGCCTACTGCCATTTAGGATTAAGAGTTATTAATATAAATTATTAAACTATTTAATAAAAATATAAAAGATTTATATTTGGAATATCACTTTTCTGCTTCTTTTTATACCATAGTGAATTATTTAATCATGTATAAGAACAACATTTTTACATCATGTATTATACCGTTAATGTGTATAATAGTTTAAGAATTAACATGCGTATTATTGTATTTACATTTTAATGAATAGTTTGTCTCTCGTTGAAATTAAATGAAAAGAAAATTAACAGAAACAAATCATTTTATGATATATGTTATTTCTTTAAAAAAGATCTTCAGAGCTTTTTGTTTTACATTGTTCCTTCCTTCTTTGCCTCAATGTTTTGCATCACAGCTTTGCATCAGCCACTTACTTGGACAGTTGAGGTTAAAAGTACTACAGTATTTACATGCTCAGTATATTTAGAGTAAAGTTTTTATGAATTACAGTATAAAAAAAGCAGTGTTTAAGACAAATGTTTGGTTCGAGTAATATAGTTAATTGGGACTTGGATAATTGGAGTTCTACCGTAATCACTATTTAACAGATTAATAATATAATTTGTAAACTGTGTGATTATAAAATAACATTGTAACTGTAGTCTTCATAAACATATCTTTCTTAAAAATTTGAATTTCTTTAATAATTGTATTACATTTAGTTTTTTGAATTCTCTTATGCATATCGTTTCTCTTTTTATTTACTTAATGTTCAAGAAAGAGTTAAAATGCTCAATAACCTAAGCTTGCCAACTTCAAAACAAACATACTACATCTTAATCAGCCAAAATAATTCACTTTTATTGGTTACTTATCAAAAATTGATTTAAATTTAATCATTTCACAGAGAAAACTTAAATACAATAAAATGCAAAAAAACAATTTGATGAATGATGCAATACATTGGTCTGTTGAAAATAGTTTTTCCTACTCTGGCTACTATAGCAATAGTTAATTTCCTACAGACAGGTGAAAAGGTGCAAAAGGTTTTCCAAGTAGAATCCATTGGTGCATTAATGGTTCTCCATCCTATACCCATACTGCATCAGTGGCTAAGTGGATTTGATTCTTAAACGCTGATAGTAGGCTTGGATTAGGCTGATGGGCTGGTTTGTGAAGTTTTCTGGGTTTTCGTCATGTCGCTAATATCCAAGTATGGGTCAGTTTCCATTAAAATGCCTTCTGGAAGGCACATTCCCTGATTGGCAGATAACCCTCATGTTGCTTGCCAATATCTAAAACGAATCAATCAATACACTCATACATTGAAAAATTCATTTGCTTTTTGAGTGGTTCATATGCTACTTAGTTTCAATTTTTTCATGTATCATATGAACTACTTGAAAAAACAATAATAAAATATAAAGGTTAAGATATTTTTTTTCACAAATGGAAAGTTAGTGAGGTATTGTGCAAAAATCTTTTCATGATTTTTGATTGAGTCATAGCCCGTGTACCATACATTATATAGAAGGCACAGCTCTTTAGGTGATGTGATACAGTAGAGTCCTGTACAACGTGCAAATAAAGCAAGCAACACCCTCAAATTTTGTCGATCAGAGGTATATGTTTTTTTAACTTATAGGCCAAGGTTTAAACTTTCATAAATCATGTGATAATTCAGGTTTTGATAACACGATTTCTGATAATGTGTAACGAATCCCCTGCATTGTACAGGACTCTACTGTATATTTGTTTAAATTAATTAAAGCTATTTTCTCAGTATAGAGCCCCTGTGATATATACAAAATTTTGGTTTAAAATGGCCTTTATAGATGAATATCATTTTGATATCTAAATTTACCAGTCCATTTTCTAAAAATTTTTAGTTTCTAATTAAAAACTATTTTTCATACTTCACATTTTATCAATAGTAAAATTCAAAGTCAATCACTGGAGTCAAAAGAATTTTACTGACTCTAGTAACTCCAACTCCAATTGACACTTTTAATGAGAATACCCAGTAAGTGGGCAATGTAGTACTCACAGACAAACACTGAATTTATGTCATCTCCAAACACATATTCAATAATTGTGAGCCCAAGGCAGAATTTAGATGCATTGCTACACATAACAAAATGCTATTTATGTCATTTAGCTATATTGATGGAACAATGTGCTGTTACCATCTGATAAATAATTTGGATGTTGCAAAAGACTCTGAAGCATGACATTTGATGTCATTTGAAAGTTGGTGAAATTGTTTGTAACCAACAAATCATTTCACAATTATGATTTTGAAAATAATAATCATAACTGTAGCATCTTTCTTATCTTCAAATTCTACATTCCTAATCACTTTTCAATTTGTTTTAAATTAGTAATAATTGCCATTAAAAAAATAGATGTATATAAAAATTTCTAAAATTTTATTTCATTAATTCAGAAAAAGGAACAAAAATTGAAAATTATATTACTGTTGAGAGAGAAAATATAAATCATATTAAAATATTGGAAGTAATGTATCAGGTCAGTCCATAAGTTCATGCGTATTTTAAGACCTTGAGAAAAATCTTATTTTGCTGTTAAAAATGCCAGTCTAATGTGATACCTTTTACACTGAAGTGTTAAATTGGATCTCATTCATATAATACTGTTCAGAATTGGGAACATTTCAGTTGTTTATTTTCATTAAAATGGAAGTAACAGATGAATATAAGAGACATGCTTTACACTTTTTATTTTTAAGTGATGAGAATGCTACAAATGCAGCCAAAAAATTAAATACTGTTCATAACCAAACTGTAATTAGTGTAAGGACTGCGCAGAAGTGGTTTGAAAGATTTAGAAATAATGATTTTAGTGTGGAGGATAAGGCTCGTACTGGAAGACCCATTGACTTTGATGATGATGCTCTCTCTGCACTAGTTGAAGCAGAACCATCTTTAACAGTTGATGAAATTGCAGAACGTTTAAATTCATCCCATGGAACTGTTCATAGACATCTACAACAAATCGGAAAAGTTTCAAAGCTAGGAAAATGGATACCACATGAACTGTCAATAGCTAACCGACAACAACATGTAAACATTTGCACGTCTCTTTTATCCCGCATTACTTTGGAACCTTTTCTTGATCGGCTGGTTACTGGAGACAAAAAAAATGGATCCTCTATAATAATGTGACGAGAAAAAGACATTGGACAGATCGCGACGAGCAGCCAAAACCGGCTGCAAAAGGTGGGTTGCATCCAAAAAAAATTCTTTTGTCTGTTTGGTGGGATGTGTCAAGTATAATTCACTTTGAGCTGTTAGAACCTAATCAAACAATTACAGCTCAAATGTATTGTGATCAATTAGAGCGTTTAAATGAAAAAAAATTGACCGTCATTAGTGAACAGAAAGCAGGTTCTCTTGCAACATGACAATGCCAGACCACATGCTGCAAAAATAACTGTAGAGAAACTCAAAAGCTTCAACTGGGAAATTTTACTCCATCCACCATATTTTCCAGATATTGCTCCCAGTGATTATCATCTTTTTCGGAGTTTGCAGAATTTTTTAAAAGGGAAAACTTTTGAGGATGAGAACAATGTAAAAAAGGCTATTTCTGAATATTTTGATTCAAAACCGAAATAATTTTACGAAGACGGGATTAAAAAGCTATCATCAAGGTGGCAAGAAATTGTACAAAATAATGGTGAATACATTATAGATTGAAATAAGATTTAATTAAAATTTTTTGTTGCTTTTTTTGTAGATAAAAATACGCACGAATTTATGGACTGACCTGATATATATATAATATTTACCAACATTATCACATGTACAAAGTATTGGAATGATTTTATGTATATAATTTTATTTCCTTCCATAATTTTATGCAATTACAAAATTATTTTAATTATTTAACATTTACAAATATATTTTTTAATTTTATGAAGATTGCTTTATAAATTTATATAATTTCAGTTAAGAAGGGGATTTATTATTTTATAGTTTTTAGAATGTTATGTTATGTTGTGTACTGTTTGGAATATTTTTAAAAATTTTAATTAAATTTATTAATTTCAATTTTTCAAAATCTTACTGTTTTTATATCAAGCAATATGCTGGATTATATCAGGTTATATTATGGTTACATTTAATAATTAGATATAATGTTTTAATGTTGCTTTCAATTTTTTAGCATCACCTCAACAATCAACACCACAAGCATCATCTACTACAACAGGAGTTACGTATGGATCTAGTGTACCATCAAGAGGGGGTGTTCCTACACCTCCATCTTCTCATCTGTCTGCTATGAATCAAGTACAGTATATTGCAATTTAATTTTTTTTTGTTATAATCTAAGAATAAAATCATAATTTATTTTTAGCCAAATCCACCAAATGTTACTATTACCACAAAAACCACACAATCTCAGCAGTTAACAACACAGCATGTTGATAACATTAACAGACCAACAAGGGGCCAATCTCCTGTCCCTCTTGGTAATACATATTTTATTAAATTAAAATAGTTTAGTTTTTAAAATTGTGAATATTATTTAAATATATTTTTATTTTTATTTAGGATCTCGTATTTGGAATCAAGCAACAAATCCCTCATCTCCTGTATCAACTCCACCAACTACCAGTGTATTAGCAAATCAGCTGTCTGTTGCACCTGGTATTGCCAATGTTGGCCATCCATCTCAACAGAATGTTCAACTTTCAACTCTTGTATCACAATCTCAGTCTGGATTTGTCACATCTCAACCAGGTAATGATATTAATTATGTATTCTGTTACTTAAATAAATTTTATATTTTTTTATTATTTATGGTTAATTTACAAAAAATTAAGTATAAATAAATTTCAGTTACAACAATTAAATAAAGTTGATTAACATGAGATAAAAATGATTAAAAAAACATTTCAAGAGTGATACATTTTAGTACACAATGTAGATGGTTTCTTTAAGGAATAATATTTAATACATTCTAATTATTTGTATCAATTAGTAGAGAATTTAAATTGTATTGTAACAAAACAAATTGAAATTTTTGATGACATTTCCAGTAATAAATACATTTCCTGAGGCTCTGGACTGTGTCCAAATCCTCCTCAAAAGTTTGATCAAAAAAATTTTAATAGAAGAAATTATCAAGAGAAACAAAAGTTTCATTCAAAATTGATGTGATAGAGGAACTGATTTAAACAATATGTCTTTTAAGATCAATTGTCTACAGTTGGGATCAGAAATCAGCATTGAATTAAACATTGAAAACTTCCAATGGGATATGAACCAAAACCAGGGATATGAGGTTCCTTGTTGCATTCTTTTGAACAAAGATTCCTTTTGTTTTTGCTTACAGAGATTCTGTGCTTTTTGAAGTTTCCTTTGATAGGTTCCTGCATTGTGTATTCTTTTTCAAATCAGCTCCATTCTTTGATCAACCTTTGACTGACTTGCTCAACTCATTGTATTTCCCACACTATAGTGACTCCAGCTTTGTCTCCTGGTACAATGACAAGGTTTAACATCATTTTTTGGATTGATAATCCTCTTGGTTTGAGGTTAACCAGGCCCAATCAGTGAACAACTATTATGTCTGTTTGCGAATCATGCTCTGCTGTCATACTACTTTGAAGATTCTTTTCTGTCATCGAGAACTCTTATGTTGAACTTTGGACTGTTCATTGAATGGATCTTGTCAACTTCAGACCAAGGAGATTAGCAGTCCAAAAACAATGTTTAATCCTTGTCATTGTACCAGGCAGCAAGACTGGTATAATGGATTCACCAGTGTGTAGGAAATAAAACAGATCAGACAAGTCAGTCAAGGTTAATCAAAGAATGGAACCGATCAGGTAAAACAGATTCAAGAAAGAACACACAAGCAGTGGTGATATTCAGCGGGTTTGCGCAGGTTCAGCCTAACCCATTGTTAACATTTTCAAAGTTTTCCGAAACCACTGTTAAACACGCGTAACATTTCTCAGTGGTTTTGTTTCTTTTTAAAAAAAATTTATTAAAATATACATATTATACTCTGTAACACTACTAAACTAGAGCCTTATACCCCATTCGCCTTGGTGCAACCTCCATCAACCATTTCAATCTCAACTGAAACAAGGTTTAATCGCGATCGACTCGAGAGTTCTTGAAACTAGGTCCAGTCATATGAGAGATCCCACAATCCCACGCATGCGAGAAAATACAAGATGGCTGTGGAACACGTGTCATGCTATTGACAGCGAAATAAAAAAGATATTGTATTTCGAGAGACGATGACATCTGTCTATTATTATAATAATACCTAATGATAAAATAAATGATTTTGAAAAGTTTTTTCTTGAGAAAAAGTCATAAGGAAAGCAATTAAACCTGCTTTCCATATGACTTTATCTGATTAAAAAAAAAGCCAATTTTTATGTTTATAAAATATTTTGAATGAAAAATATTAAAATATGTACAAAATAAATCATTTTGAACACTTTTTTTATTATTTATCAAAAAAATATAGTTCTGGCATAAACAATATTAAATTTTAACTGACTTAATTTTGCGAACGCATCTTTTTTATTTATATGGGTATCTTAAGGTCAGTTTTTGCACTAATGTTGCTAATGCACCATTTGAGCGAAAAGAAATTGTTAAGGAAAAATTTTCTGTTAGCAAATCCTTTGTTAAATATTTTGAATATCACCATTGCACACAACCAATATAGGGACTTATCAAAGAGGACTTCAAAAGGCACGGAACCTCTGTAAGAAGAAACAAAAGGAACCTTTGTAGAAAAGAACACAAGGAATCACCTCATGTCCTTGAGACATGGTTTTATATCTATTTTGATCTTTGCTTGCTCATATCAATTGGTCACTACGTGTCTCCAGGTATAACTCAAGACCAATTCAGACCATGGGAAAAGTCAACATTTAATTCAATACCAAATTCCAATCCTAACCAGAGACAGTTGATCTTAAGATTTATTTAACATTGTTTAAATCAGCTTCTCTATCATGTAAATGTTGAAGTTTTTGTCTCTGGTGATAATTTCTATTAAAATTTTTTTGATCAAACTTTTGGTTAAACTTTTTCTATAAATTGATACATAAATATTTCATTTGTTGTTACTTGATCAACTCTTACATAAAGTTATTTGTTAAAATCTGAATATTAACTGAAATTGAAAATTATTTTTTGGAATGGGTAGATAGTTTAACTAAATTTTAAATTTTATAACTCATCTTTAAGAATGGAAGCATTAAATTCTAGTACAAATAAAGATTTAAAATAAAATTTAGAATATTTTTGAATAAAAATTTGATTAATCTTAGGATGTGTTTGAAAATTGTATCTATCTTAAGTTAAGCTAGAATTTAATGATTTTACTCCTAAAAAATAGTTATAAAACTCAAAAGCTATTAAGATTACAAAGTATTTGTTTATTTGTGAAACTTCAATAAAATGAGTTTGTACATTTATAATTTGGAGTTTGGTTTCAATTATGGACATTAACCTTTAAAACACATTTTAAAAATATAAACGAAATTTAACAAATTTACATTAAATGTGAAAGAGGCAGAGTTTTGATATCTTCAGTAACAAGTTTTGAAGATCAATTTTAAAAGATTATTTAATTAATTCAACAAGTTTAGAAGTTTTTACTTTTATGAATAATGTAAACCTACTGATTATAATTGTCCTTATAGTTTAAGAAATAGATAAGAAATAAGAAATATAAATAGTTTTGATCAGGTATGTNAGGTAAAAACAGGAACCTTCTTCATGGATGGGGGATAGAGGGCTACCACACCATATAACTCCCTTGATCATACTGGGACTCGTTTTTGAGTTTTAGCGGCACGCACATTGTACACTTTCCTTTATAATATATATTGATTATTAAATTTTACTATTTTTTCAAGTCATTTATTAATTATTAATGATTTTTATTATTTTTGATTTTGGCATAACATTTGTTATAAAGGCAAAAAAGTCGTATGTTTGTAATCAAAAACAAATATTTTATTGCATTTAAATTTTGATTAAAATTTTATTGATTTTAAAATATTTAAATATTTATAACTAGTTAAATGCAGGAAAAAAATAATATAAACATTAATGTGTGCAAGGAATTCCCAATTAATTCTAGAATTTTTTTTATTTTCAATGTTGTTTTCCACTTTACTGATATTGATTACATCTCCATATAGTCAATCTGTACAGATACTTATTCCATTGTTCTATTAACTTTCAAGTTTATGATGTAGAAATATTTGGAGGTATCATATTGGAGATGAATAATATTTCTTTGCATCTACTCATTATTGGTGAACTTCTAGCTTATCACTAACTTTTACAGTTAAAAACAAATGAAAATTTGTGTCTATTCTGGACTGTATGGAGAGTGCTGCAATACTTTCCAACCCATCTGCTGCACTGTGTGGGACATATATTGTCTTGCTAGAAAATCAATCCCATCTGCAGTAATTGCAATAAATGCTTGGTCTCAGGCATTATTTTACAACGAGAATAAAGAATCAATAAAATTTCTTATGATGGAAGGAGCATCCAGTGAAGGTGTTCATTATTGGGCTGCAATTTCGAAGCACATTGTAGACCAGTAAATTCCCACTGTTGTCCATCTATCTGTCTTTCCTTAATTAATTAATCTCAAAATTGGAGTTAGATACATGAAAGATGAGACCAGATATGAAAAACTATATTAACTATAAACCTGATTAACTATATATGAACTTCCTATGCAAACTGGAAGTCATGTTATTTCAATTCAAAAATTTTTCCCTGAAAGGAGTTAGATAACTGGCATGACTTGATTGCTAAAGGAAAACTATGATGTATGGGGGCAAGACACTGCTAATTTGAAGGTTGAGAATATATATTTTAAATTAAATAAATTAAAAATATGATTAAAAATTGCAGCCTGACATTGTGACAATGTCACAACAAAATAATTGCTTGTCAGTTGACAGCAGAATTTAAGGAAAAACAAATCATGTTCTAAGGCAGTGGTGCCAAAACTTATTGATTTGTGGGCAAAAACTGTACATAAATTGTAGATTGGCAGGCACAAGTATGTTATATATTTGTGAGAATCAGGTTAGCATTTTTGTAATTTAGGCAATTTAATTATTCAATATTTGTTTGAAGAACATACTGCAGAACAGCATTTCTTGACACTGTTTTATATACATTAATTTTATTCACATTTATGTTTGCAATTAAAAACACAATTAAATAAATGCAAGATTTCCAAATTTTTATAAATTTTACTTCAGCAGGATGAGGCGTAATTTTTTTACCTGAAACCAATAAAAATATTTGAGCATGTAATTTTTTTGAAAAATTTATAGATATTAATTTTTAATATTACTGTTATTTCTCCAATTTTATATTATTTTTGGGTAGGTTGTGAATATAAGTATAAATATGTGTAAAGGAATTTGCCTATGTTTAGTGTTTGTAATCAGAATTTGACAAAAAAACTTGCAAAATAGTTTGACCATGCCTCACTTCTACTCTCAGATTATCAGTTGTGCATTAATGATTAACTGCTGATCTTTTAATTATTATTTAAGAAAATAACTAAATTAACCAATGTTAGGTCAAAATAAGCTGAGATATATTGTGAATTTATCTTATACAGTAAAATATGTATTCATTAAACGATTTTTTCTTCAGCAACTTCATCAACTGCAACAACAACAGCAGCAGCAGCAGCAGAGATTACAACAATTGTCTCAGCAACAATCAGTCTCACAAAGTAATGCTAATCCACAGCTAAGGCATTTATTACAACATGTAAGTTATATTGCTTAAATTATTTTATATAATAGCAAATACTAACATTTAACTTTTATTACAGCAAATGCAACAAATGCGACAACAACAGCAGCAACAACAGCTTTTAATGCAACCAAATATTCGTTCCCAGCTGCAGTCAAATGTTTCTCAAATAGCCTTATCAGCACCAGTTAGTCAACAACAACAAGCATCTCAGCAGCAACAACAGCAGCAACAGCAGCAACAACAAACTTGGGATGATCCAAGTCTTCTTGACTTTTAAAAAGATTTTTATAATATTGTTATATTACTGTTTTATAAATAGTTAGTACTTGAATTTGATGCAGTATCCTTGAACTGAGTAAATCACAGAAGAAATTTTTCAATACAATATTTATAATTATGAATATGGAATAAACCATAGTTTAATTCTGAATTTACATGTATAATATTGAACAGATTAATTTTTTTACACAAATATTCACTTTTTGAAAATGTAATAAATTTATTGATTTATAAAGAAACTATTACTTTTTATTTTGTCTTGAATATACAAATGCTTGATGCTTATTGATTTTTATAGCAATTAAATTAAATACATTTGTTAACTTTTTGTGTTTTTTTCAAAAAATTTTATTGATTTTAAAATATTTAAATATTTATAACTAGTTAAATGCAGGAAAAAAATAATATAAACATTAATGTGTGCAAGGAATTCCCAATTAATTCTAGAATTTTTTTTATTTTCAATGTTGTTTTCCACTTTACTGATATTGATTACATCTCCATATAGTCAATCTGTACAGATACTTATTCCATTGTTCTATTAACTTTCAAGTTTATGATGTAGAAATATTTGGAGGTATCATATTGGAGATGAATAATATTTCTTTGCATCTACTCATTATTGGTGAACTTCTAGCTTATCACTAACTTTTACAGTTAAAAACAAATGAAAATTTGTGTCTATTCTGGACTGTATGGAGAGTGCTGCAATACTTTCCAACCCATCTGCTGCACTGTGTGGGACATATATTGTCTTGCTAGAAAATCAATCCCATCTGCAGTAATTGCAATAAATGCTTGGTCTCAGGCATTATTTTACAACGAGAATAAAGAATCAATAAAATTTCTTATGATGGAAGGAGCATCCAGTGAAGGTGTTCATTATTGGGCTGCAATTTCGAAGCACATTGTAGACCAGTAAATTCCCACTGTTGTCCATCTATCTGTCTTTCCTTAATTAATTAATCTCAAAATTGGAGTTAGATACATGAAAGATGAGACCAGATATGAAAAACTATATTAACTATAAACCTGATTAACTATATATGAACTTCCTATGCAAACTGGAAGTCATGTTATTTCAATTCAAAAATTTTTCCCTGAAAGGAGTTAGATAACTGGCATGACTTGATTGCTAAAGGAAAACTATGATGTATGGGGGCAAGACACTGCTAATTTGAAGGTTGAGAATATATATTTTAAATTAAATAAATTAAAAATATGATTAAAAATTGCAGCCTGACATTGTGACAATGTCACAACAAAATAATTGCTTGTCAGTTGACAGCAGAATTTAAGGAAAAACAAATCATGTTCTAAGGCAGTGGTGCCAAAACTTATTGATTTGTGGGCAAAAACTGTACATAAATTGTAGATTGGCAGGCACAAGTATGTTATATATTTGTGAGAATCAGGTTAGCATTTTTGTAATTTAGGCAATTTAATTATTCAATATTTGTTTGAAGAACATACTGCAGAACAGCATTTCTTGACACTGTTTTATATACATTAATTTTATTCACATTTATGTTTGCAATTAAAAACACAATTAAATAAATGCAAGATTTCCAAATTTTTATAAATTTTACTTCAGCAGGATGAGGCGTAATTTTTTTACCTGAAACCAATAAAAATATTTGAGCATGTAATTTTTTTGAAAAATTTATAGATATTAATTTTTAATATTACTGTTATTTCTCCAATTTTATATTATTTTTGGGTAGGTTGTGAATATAAGTATAAATATGTGTAAAGGAATTTGCCTATGTTTAGTGTTTGTAATCAGAATTTGACAAAAAAACTTGCAAAATAGTTTGACCATGCCTCACTTCTACTCTCAGATTATCAGTTGTGCATTAATGATTAACTGCTGATCTTTTAATTATTATTTAAGAAAATAACTAAATTAACCAATGTTAGGTCAAAATAAGCTGAGATATATTGTGAATTTATCTTATACAGTAAAATATGTATTCATTAAACGATTTTTTCTTCAGCAACTTCATCAACTGCAACAACAACAGCAGCAGCAGCAGCAGAGATTACAACAATTGTCTCAGCAACAATCAGTCTCACAAAGTAATGCTAATCCACAGCTAAGGCATTTATTACAACATGTAAGTTATATTGCTTAAATTATTTTATATAATAGCAAATACTAACATTTAACTTTTATTACAGCAAATGCAACAAATGCGACAACAACAGCAGCAACAACAGCTTTTAATGCAACCAAATATTCGTTCCCAGCTGCAGTCAAATGTTTCTCAAATAGCCTTATCAGCACCAGTTAGTCAACAACAACAAGCATCTCAGCAGCAACAACAGCAGCAACAGCAGCAACAACAAACTTGGGATGATCCAAGTCTTCTTGACTTTTAAAAAGATTTTTATAATATTGTTATATTACTGTTTTATAAATAGTTAGTACTTGAATTTGATGCAGTATCCTTGAACTGAGTAAATCACAGAAGAAATTTTTCAATACAATATTTATAATTATGAATATGGAATAAACCATAGTTTAATTCTGAATTTACATGTATAATATTGAACAGATTAATTTTTTTACACAAATATTCACTTTTTGAAAATGTAATAAATTTATTGATTTATAAAGAAACTATTACTTTTTATTTTGTCTTGAATATACAAATGCTTGATGCTTATTGATTTTTATAGCAATTAAATTAAATACATTTGTTAACTTTTTGTGTTTTTTTCAAAGAATTCTTAGCAATTCTTAGCATAGAGAAATGAAAACTAATGATTAATTAATGCTTCTAGTCCTTTAAATACAATAGAACTTTGATCATCTGAACACTTATTAGCCAAATGTCCAATTATCCAAATTACCACTTGCCCTCCTTTCTCTCTTCCATTGACATCACATTACAATTACATCTCTTATGTCATGTGACTTCATGATCAATAATGCCTGTTTGCTGTGACTGATTCAAATGATCAGTAGGATGCTACTTACACATTGATAAATAAAT
This sequence comes from Centruroides sculpturatus, assembly GCF_000671375.1. Taxonomy (NCBI): domain Eukaryota; kingdom Metazoa; phylum Arthropoda; class Arachnida; order Scorpiones; family Buthidae; genus Centruroides; species Centruroides sculpturatus. The sequence continues at coordinate 62,307 of NW_019385016.1, read as the reverse complement.
ACAGTACATGTACAGTACAGTACAATACTGTGCTATTACCCTGTAATTTCATTCTTTACATGTTAATCCACTTATCCAAATCACCTGAAGAAGAAATCAGTTTGGATAATAGTTTTACCATATTATTTTATTAAAGTTAGTCTATTGTGACTATAATCTATTAATAGGATTTATTATACTGATTTAACTTACAGATGAAAGAGGGATTGAATTTAGTCTATTAGTTCAAAAGAAGAAACTCTTTATTTGCACCTATGTACTGTATAATATTTTCTTATATTTTAGACATTTTTGTCCCTCATTAGTAGATGTTTTATCATTCAAATAATAAAAAAACCCTGCTAATGAGGGACCAAAATACAAGAAAATATTATATATAGGAGCAAATAGTTTATTCTTTTGAATTTAATCTTTCTAATTTCATCCACAAGCTAAATTAATATAATAAATCTCATTAATAGACTAAAGACACAATAAAATAACATTAATAAAAGAAAACTATTGATGTTTACAGAATAAACAGTTGATAGGAAGTTTTATTTACTTAACTAATTGTTCTACATTTTTTTCAATGTAAATATTTTCATCAAATTTGAAAAATGAAAAAAATGTATAAACATGTCTAAAAACTTTTTTCAGAAAGTTGTAGAAATTCTCACAAAATTCTCTATTGATAATGAAGTTTGATTGGAAATACCATTAATGGAAGAAATAACACACACATTTGTATCTAAGTTCTGATATTCTAATTCCAGTGATAAAGCATATAGGAATTATAGAAGTTATGTGTAATTTATACATAATTTTGCATAAGAATATTAAATTTGTATTATATAAGGATTTCATATGGACATAAAGTTTGCATAGAAGTTACAGTACAAAGTTGATATTTCTTTATATAAAACTTTTTTCAAAATTTCACAATATAACATTTGTTTTATACCAGTACATAAAAAATATCCATTTTCTCTTGCAACTAGATTTTTCAAAGCAGTTATGTTTTAATTAGAGGATAGTTAATACTTTTGTAAAGATAAATCTTTATATTAATGTATAAAAAAGTAATAAGTAATATAAATAATCATAATGCTTATTATTATTATTATTATTATTATATGTATATATATATAATTAAATGCCTTTTGTATCTTAGATAATCAATTAAATATTTGGTTTAAACCAGTGGTTCCCAAACTTTTTTGATTCTCAGTGCCCTTGCTAAATCCAGATTTTTCAAGGTTCTCTACGTCAAATTCTAACAAGTACAATTTGTGAAATAGCCAATATTTTTTAAATTAAATAAAATTATAAAAATGTTATACATTTTGTGGTGCCCTAGGGTGCTGTGGCACACACTTTGGGAACCACTGATTTAAACACAACCAACAACAAATTTATCATACACTACATGTTTATTCAACAATTAAACTTAGCAACAAGTAAAAGATCGGTATGCATTTCGACAACAAAAAAGTGTTGTCCTCCTCAGCTGGTTTTAATTCTACAGCCTTTTTAACTGTCACATAGCAACAAGTAAAAGTTTAATGGTGTTAAGTTTAATTCTTGAATAAACTTAGGCTAATATATGATAAGTCTGTTGTTGTTGTTTGAACCAAATGTTTAATTGAATGTTTGTTATTATTTATCGAATATATTATCTGGTAGAATGTATATATCAAAAGATGGAAATTACTAAAAGTTAAATATATTATTTCCTTGATTCTAAGATGCACTTCTTTATCTCTTTTTACTTGTCTGAAAACTTAAATGCTTCTAAGAATTGATAGCATCTTACCTTCACAATCTAAAATAATCAGCAGTTATTGCAAGTAGATTATGTGATGCATTATGCATCAATAATTAAGATTTTTGACTATTCTGTTCTATAGTCTTCTTAGCTCAGACAAACTTTGAGTAACAAACATTTAATTTAAACTTCTTTTTAAAATTTAAAATAGCTTTCATATGTTAAAATGCCCCATTAAAACAGTTTTTGTATAAGGAAATAGTTACTGAACATTACATATTTTATGGAATTTGAATTGTTTTAACTTGTTAATAAAACTTAATATTATTTTAATAATTTTCTTTCCGTAAAAAAATCTTAAAATTTAATTTTAAACTCACAAATGTGTCTTAGAATCAAGGAAATACAGTATTTATTTCTATTCAATAAAATAACAAAATTATAAGTAAGTTTACTATATTTATTGTATAGAAAGATGAATACTGTATTTCATTTTTAAAAAATTGTTTGATCCTTTCTAATGCACAAATCAGTAATTGTTTTGCGTAATCTTATTGAAAAATTTAATGACATTTATTATATGATATTTGAATATAATTTCAAGAAATAAAATTTGTGAGAAACATTTTGATTTAAAGAACTGCATTAAGATACACTCTCATTGAACAGGAAAGAAAATATCCATTTCAGACTAATTATTTAAAATTCATGTATTTTAGTTTAAAATATTTTAAGACATTGTTATTAAATAATGTTGATTAGTAAAGAATTGGCCAAAATTAATTTTTCTAGTAATTAAATAAATTTTATGTAAATATTTTGCTGTTCTAAATGTTATTGCATATAAACAAAATGTTTTCTTGTAAAATATTACTATATTATAGTTATTGTGACATTGTTACAATGCCAAGCTGCAATTTTTAATCATATTTTAAAAATTAATCAGTACTTCTGGCCACTAAGCTTTCTGGAGTTAGATGAAAATCAAGACAAGATAGGTCTTCATTTTCATTATTTAATTTTGTTCTCGAGAAGGATTGAAGAACAGTTGGACAACCGTGAGAATTTACATGTTTGCAATTTGAAAATTGCAGCCCAATAAGTATAAAAGGAGAGATGAGGATTTTCTCAGTGACTGGAGATAACTTAGCAGTTCCTACCCCTATAAAATTATTATTATTTTTAGTTAGAAAATAAAATCTTTAAGACTGCTTTTTGTTAATAAACATTATATGTATTACGTTCTTTCAAAAAAAATAAACATGGCAAAGGGGCCTGCACTACTAGCAGGCCACAAAAAAGCTCTTGATTGAATTAACATAAATTAAAATGCAGTTATATAATATATAATGCAGTAATCACTCTGGAAAATTTTAAAATGTTGCCAACCATTTTCCAGTTTTTAATTTTTTTTTCACCACTTCAAATTATTTATTGCCACCAGTTTTACTTATTAATCAGTGGCGTGCAGTGACATTTAATAGTAGGGAAGCTGTTTCTGTAAGAAGCCGACATCCAGGGACAATCAGTCAATTGCGCGTCAGTGATGGTCTAGGGTCCATTCGTATCGTTTATTCGATAAGCCAGTAAAAACCGTAGACTTCTCTAAATGCATTTTTAATATCACAATTACATTCCGGATCGGTAGCCATGATATAAGGGCTAAAATTATAAATAAAATAATAAAAACTTACTTGGTGGAATAAAGGTGCGGTGGATGTACCGGTACATACCTGGTACAAAATATTCTTCAATTATATGAATATACTTTTAAAGAAAATTATAATTAAACATAGCTTTGTAAAGAAACGTACATAAAAATATAAAATATTCTTTACTTTTTAAATCTTAAAACAATGCACTTAGTCAAATAGCTCCCTACGAGTGGCTAATGGATGGAATCGAAGACGGTTGCAGAGCGTGCATACACGCGGACTGCCAAATCCCCAGGGTACCGATACCGGTCAATGTCAAATACCTCTTTTGTCGCATCACTAGTATATCTCAAAGAACGCGACAGGGCTGTTGTAGATTTTAAACGTTTCTCACTATAGCTGTAAAAATCTAAATATGTTTAATAACTAACTTGATAAATAACTTAATAGTCATTTGTTTTCTAACTAATTCGTTTTAGGACCAAATTTCCTCAGAAATTTCCAAAATTTACAACTTTTCGGTCACTCTCATTGAACTGGAAAAATTTTTGTCTTACATTAATAATACGAAGAAATCAGTTTCCACTGTACTCGGCTAGAGATGGTTCGATTAAGCTTTTAAGTAAAATTTCGGCTCTTTCATCAGGGTTTTGTTTATGTCCCCAATTCTCTGATCGCTTAATTATTTAACTACTGTACTTAAGTCGAAACCAGTTACTTTGTACAGTACTCGAATATTTGTAGTCTTGGGAAAAAAGTGGAAATCAAATTTTTATGACAAACGGATATATAAATCGTAAATGTAAGGAAAATAAATTCTAGAGCTTTTTCTGTACCATCTCTTTCATTCATTAAATTTAATTGTAAATGATGCTGTCGAAATAACGGTTAATTTTTTAACATTGTACAAGAATTGTACATGCTTTTTTCTACATCCCCTTAGAGATGGGACGTACGAAATCGTAATATCACTGGTTTGATTAATATGGGACATACGAAATCGTAATATCACATTGAAATCCGTAAGTAATATAAGATGGTAGGGCGGAATAAAAATATCAAATATTTTAATGGATTTTTTTAAACTCATGTCAACTATCATAAAACATACCAGTAAATTCTTATCGGTTGGGTTAAGTTATAAATCTACTCGTGATTCACGTAATCGAGCGAGGGCGGCCAAATACCTAGCAGGCATGCGACTAAGAGCCCAGAACCTGTCCTTGATAGAATTGGATGCGGTATACGTGTAGCATCCACCCAAGGTCCTAGGCTTCCACCAGCTAAAGCGGGTGAGGTTGGTGCTCTGTAAAACGCATGCGCGAATCTGGCTTTTTGGATGCTGACGATACAGCTTTTCCACTCCGCCACTAATATTCGAATATACAATAGCGATCTTATCTTTTTTTCACGTGTAGTATAGAAATTTTCAATAAGATACATAATGCGGTTATAATAAAATATTGTGCGACAATTTTCATATAATTAAAATTAATATGTATTTATTTTTTAGAAAATAGAAGGGAAGCGGCGCATCCACCGCTTCCAATGACGGTACGCCACTGCGATTTATGTATCCGTTTGTCATAAAAATTTGTCTTTCCACTTTTTTCTATGGAGACTACAAATATTCGAGTACAGAGTAACTGGTTTCGACTTATTTCTACTTAAGAAGTAGTTAAATAATTAAGTAATTAGGGAATTGGGGACATAAACAAAACCCTGAAGAAAGAGCCGAAATTTTACTTAAACAAAAGCTTAACCGAACCATCTCTAGCCGCGTACAGTGGGGACTGATCTGTTCGAAATATCAGATGTAATAAAGACAGAAATTTTTCCAGTTCGACGAGAGTGACCGAAAAGTTGCAAATTTTGGAAATTTCCGTGGACAACACCTGGTCCTAAAACGAATTAGTTAGAAAACAAATGACGGACAATCTATCAAGTTTAACATATTTAGATTTTTACAGTTATGGTGAGAAACATTTAAAATCTACAGCAGCCCTGTCGCGTCCTTTGAGATATACTACTGATGCGACAAAAGAGGTATTTGACATTGACCGGTATCGGTATCCTGGGGATTTGGCAGTCCGCGTGTATGCACGCTCTGCAACCGTCTTCGATTCCATCCATTAGCCACTCGTAGAGAGCTATTTGACTAAGTGCATTGTTTTAAGATTTAAAAAGTAAAGAATATTTTATATTTTTATGTACGTTTCTTTACAAAGCTATATTTAATTATAATTTTCTTTAAAAGTATATTCATATAATTGAAGAATATTTTGTACCAGGTATGTACCGGTACATCCACCACACATTTTATTTCACCGAGTAAGTTTTTATTATTTTATTTTTAATTGTAGCCCTTATATCGTGGCTAGCGATTCGGAATGTAATTGTGATATTAAAAATGCATTTAGAGAAGTCTACGGTTTTTACTGGCTTATCGAATAAACGATACGAATGGACCCTAGACCATCACTGACGCGCAATTGTCTGATTGTCCCTGGATGTCGGCTGCTTACAGAAACACAGCTTCCCTATCATCAAATGTCACGGCATGCCACTGTCAAGATATGACACACGACCCTCACTATTTCCCCCTCGACTTAACTACCAAAATTTAATAGCATCAATCCCCTAATAGACAAATTTCCGTGCCATATTTAAGAAATTTTCGACAAAAAAAGGAAAGGAGTTATTAAGCTTTAAAGCAAGTGAATAAAATTGTGTCCCCCCAAAACACTAACATCCATCCATACGTACAGAAAAACTCTTGGATTTTTTTACATTTCCGACGTTTCAAGATCCCGAGTCCAAAAATGTAAAAATATGGGGAGGGGTCATTTTTTGACCGATCGCCATACTTTCCCTCTGTTATAATAACAGCCGGAAAAGTAAAAATCGTGCTTTAAAATAAACAATTATCAGATGAAAAATTAAAAACGTTGTAAGTACAGTCGCTACTAGTTAAAATATCAGTGTGTCGCTCTGGGAACCCAGGATCCACGGGGTCGAAAAACCCGAGGAATTTTTCATGGGTGGTTTGTCCCGGATTATGTCGAGTCTCATCCATTACCATCCGGTCGCTCCACCCCGTTGTGGTCCTGGCCGAAGCCACGATGGACACGAAAAAAGTTCTCTTATTGCCTGTAAATCGGAGAGTTTAAAAAGTAGATAGTGTGGCCGTCAGCCATGATATGATATATTCCCTATATTTTATATTGTATTAGTATTAGAGTTTCCTCTTTCTTTGTCTAAACCTTCTAGAACTTTCTTTTCTCTAAACTTTTCTAGAACTTTTTTTGTCTAAACCCCTTTTGCCCTTGGGGGAGGATTACCCTCTTCGTAGAAATAAAGAACAAAGGAAAAGGGAGGGAGGCCCGGAAGCAAAACGGAGAGAAAGGGGGAACAGATTGAGAGGAGATCTCGAGTAGGTAGGAGGGAACAGAGAGGTGCTCCTACAAGTGAAGTGATCTGAGACGAAGCGATCCAGAGAGAGAGAGAAAAAAAGGAAGGACTGTAGACGAAAAGTCTACAAGTGAGAGGTAATCAAAGATAACTCAATCCGAAAAACAAAGACTGTAGACCAGTGATTCTCAAACTTTTTCGATCCACCGCCCCCTTTGTTCCATAAAGTTATACCCAACGCCCCCTAACCCATTTTCTCTTGTGTGAGAAAAGGATTGGAAATATTCTTAGGAAAACTTTTCTATGAATCTCACACTTTGTGCCCTTACTGTACATTGTTCTCATCATCTGGAAACCATTAAACGCAATGTTTCCTCTTATCAGCCCCAATTTTGCCTTTGGTCACCGTTCAATACCCTGCCTCTATCATAGATCTATTCATCGCGCCAGAAGGGGGCGTTATTGCTTACTTTGAGAAACGCTGAGCTAAAATAAAAGTCAATGTGTTAGAAATATTCAAGTTGTGACCTTCAATAAAAAATAAAAAATATATAAAATGTCAACATTTTATATATATTCCGTCGAATTTTTATATATAGAATTTGTCTGCCGTCGCCCCTCTATATTTCCTTAACGCCCCCCAATTCTCTTTGAGCCTTCTACTGCCTCCTGAAAGCCTCCAGCGCCCACAAGGGGGCGTTATCGCCCACTTTGAGAAACGCTGCTGTAGACGAAAGGTCTACAAATAAGAAGTGACCGAAAAATAAAAAGTGCAGAGAGAGAGAGAGATCATCGTGGGAAGGTCTCTTAGTCCGACGTGTTCTCCAACCAAGGGCTCATTGAATCCAAACCCGGGTATTTCTACTTCTTTTCTTGTCTATCTCTATATCCTATATTTTTTCATCTTTAGTTATAAGTTAGTGTAAGTTAGCGTAAGTTAGTTTAAGTAATTTTGGTCCTCGTCATATTTTTGTCGCGTGGGTAACAGATAACTGTTTTCGAGGTGTACCATTGAGCGCCTGTGTACGTATAAAATTCGGAAAATTGTAAAGTTGGGATCCAATAGACGAACCTGTTCAGTGAGAAAAATAATACTTTGTGTTGAGACTCTTGTTTTTGTACCATTTCGCTCGCGGGATCGTGTACTTCTCACTATGAACACCACAATAGAATTCATTTAGTTTCAAGGAAATATTTTGCACACCCTGTACTTTAATATTGATTGTGTTATTCTCCTATAAATCCCTTTCTACTCGGAAAGACCTAAATAAAGAAAAGCTGGATCATCATAATTTTTTTCTTTGTTTCTTTTGGAAGAAAAAAATACAGCACGCAAGAAACAAAATTGGACTCTTGATTGAAACACGATACACATTTATTTTACACTGAACATAATGGAAACTTTTTCCATTCATTAAACTAAAAGAAAAGTTTTGAAATAATGCAGAAAAATTATAAACTAAAATCATGATCGAGTCCCTTTCAATCATTAGCGCAATTATATAAAAACTTTCAATTCTTTAGCAGCTTACGAGCTTATGAAACCTAATGAAGCTTTCTAGTAAAAAGCGAATGAATTGTAACAAAATCCTATTCGAAATGCCGATAAAATTTAGGAATTTATGGATTTAAGCCAAGTTTGAGGTGGATGCCTCCTCTGGAGTTTGCGTTGCGTTCGGCCACTGAACCCACTTGCAGAAGCTGCGATTGCTCTTGTGGATCTTCAGGCGGGCGAAATAACTGACGTGTCGGTTTCTGCCTTTCATCTTCCGGTCGACTCCTGAACAATAGTCCTTTTAGGTCTCAGTGTTGGGTGAATTCCCCCACAAAATTAGTGTTCCCGATATTTCATAGCACTTTTTCTTTGTGCAGTGTACTTTATGTAATATGCAACTAACCGAAGTGTTAAAAATTTAGAATATTGTACTGGAGGTCCCTCCGGATCGGTTGATAAATTTCTAAACTGATATGTCAGGTATCATCTCTAACTAACCGAGCGTTTCCACTGTGTTTTTGCAAAATAAATACTTTGTTAATGCCCGCAGGGTTGGCCGACGATTAAGGAGTCAGTCTACTGCTCTGCTGAATCTGGAACCGAATCCGCATTAACGCCTTTTTCGAGCCAAATGTGGGTTTGGCTCGAAAAAAGGATTTTTTATGGTCACGGTATCCTTTTTCTTATATAAAAAAAGTATGACATGAACTAAATATATGTTTATTTTTATTATAAACTATTATATTTTAATAAAAGAAACTCTTTATAAACATTTAGAATTACTCAAAATAAATAAATAAAAATTTGATGAAATGCCAACATTTTTCAAACGATAAAGTGGCAACACTTACTCGTGAGTCATGGGTCGTGGGTCCAGCTGCTCTCCCAATGGTGAAAAATACGCTTTGACCCGAATTTTGAAATTCTTTTAATTGGAGGACAGTAATATAAAAATATTTTTAAAATGGGAGAGGTTATGGTAACGAAGAATCTGTACTTATGGTGCATGTCTAGCATCTACTTATTTGCCTTTGCTTCTCTCTATCATCAAATTCCAGGTATGAAAAAAATTCAAGGTTAAATACTTGGCCCTTTCTTTTATTCTGTATTTTAATAATAATTTGATATATTTTTACATATCGGTAGTCGTGCCTTAGTTTATATAATTAGTTATCCTCGTTCCACTGCATGCCTTCCAGATCATTGCTACTTTAAGCTTCTGAAATCATGATTTTTTTAAATTCTACAGGAAACTTTCTATATTACAATTTTATTCTAGTAAATAATTACCGAATACGTGGGGCACCAAAAATAACCGGATTTTTTGTATAAAAACTTTTATTTATTAACTTTTTTACAAAATTTCTTCAGTTACCTTCAAAGTACTCTCCATTACATGCGATGCACTTGTGAAGTCTTCCCCACTGTTTGAAGCATCTTTGGAACTCTTCAACCTTGATATCATCCTGTGCCCTTAGCGAAGCTGTTTTTACCGCCTCCACATAATCAAAATGCTTCCCTTTTAGATTTTTCTTCATTCTCGGAAACAAAAAAGTCGCATGGGACTAGGTCTAGTGAATATGGGGGGTGGGGAATGACAGGCCATCCCAAAAACGCCAAATAGTGGGTCACTCGTAAGGCCATGTGTGCAGGGGCGTTGTCGTGATGAAGGAACCAGTCATCTGATCGCCAAAGTTCCGGGCATTTCCTTCGCACATCCTCTCGCAGACATCTTAACACTTTTTTGGTGGATTTTTCCAATGTTTTTGTCGTTTTGAGATGTTGAAGGACACCCAGAACTTTGCAGGTGGAATAAAATAACAGTAAGAGAAACACAACACTACACTCAAACATAAACTTACAAACTGATGCTGTTTGGACAGCTGTTTCATGGAAGTCTCTACTAACCCCATGTAACGGGAGAACTCTCTACTATGTCTATGAATGGCAGCATGCTCTTAGTTTGGTTTTTTTTTTTTTTTTGGGTTCCCCTAGTATTTGGTAACCAATGTATTATATATATTTCAAATACTGACTACCAAAATTCAAATCTGGAAATGTGTAATTTATTTTTTTTTCACAGATGATAAATTTCTCAGGCAACATATTTAAATCAGTGGTTTTTAAAGTGTGAAATGGTGTGTGAACTAGTGATGCCACGAATAGTGATTTTGCCGAATACCGAATATTTGGCTACGCTCTTGGCCGAAGCGCCGAATATTTGGTGGCTGAATGTTCGGCAAAATATGTGTATGTTTTGTGGGTACGACCTGTCTCACCGCGGGCGCATTTGTGTTATTTGCGAGTAGATCATATCATGACATGCATTATTTGTTCATTGTTACGTCAAATTGTGTTACTAATAGTCTTTATTACTAAAAAATATCACTGTTTGTATCATTTTATATGAAAACTGTTCTCCTACATCGGATGGCAGACCTTTACAAGTGGTGGTCAGCAAACGCAAAACAGTATCCAAGCCTGACAGAATTCACTAAGATTTATCTATCGTCTCCTGGCAATAGTGTGTATAGTGAGAGGCTATTTTCAGAAGCAGGTATAGTTTATGAGGAAAAGCACAATCGTTTGCTATCAACAAATGCTGAAAAAATTGTTTTCATTCATCACAACTTACCACTGATATATTTTAAGTACAGTATTAAATGTAATAATTTGTGATTAAAATAAATACATTTTTGAGTAATATGTGCTTTTTTTTTTTCCATGATTTGGTATTCGGTATTTGGTCGAATAGTATGCAACATTTAGCCGAATACCAAATATTAAAAAAAGTGGCCAAATACTGAATAGTAGCCAAATATTCGTGGCATCTCTAGTGTGAACTATTGATGGTCCACAAGCATGTACTAGGTGGTCCACAGACTGACATTTCTTTTTGAAAATTCAATTCTATCCCATTTAGCAAGAGAAAAGAACATTCTTGTGGATCGTGTATCTTGTATGAAGATACACGATCGTTATTGGAAATATTGTATGCTGAAATATTTTGTTTGTCATTATCTAAAGTGATGTTTATGGGATAAAAAGTGGACAAGGATATAGGTGGTGTGTGGTTTTTCAGTGCATTGGTTTAATTGGTCTGTGGATTGATTACTGAGAACTATGTAAGTCGTGCTCGTAATTTTGAGTATCTTATTCACGGATGTGATATTTTGGTGAAATGATGTTATAAATTGATGATTAAATTTAAAAAATGCATATAATGGCCAATAGTGTGTTATTGGCTATTATAATACATATAAGTAAGTTTAATAATAAATTGTCCAATGAATGTTTTCAACCTTACTCAAGGTCTGCTTCGGTTTAGAGTAAGAACAAATTCCAAATTTGGAATGCTTGGAACGGAACAGATTTTAAAATATTAAATTTTAAAAAAATGTTTTTTAAATTTAATATTTTAAAATCTGTTCTGTTCCAATCATTCCAAATTTGGAATTTGTTCTTACTCTTAAGTTTCGAGAAAAATGATACCACGTATCAAGGTTCGGTGAATTTTACATAAGGAAATTGTGTGGAATATAAGGAATTTTATATAAGGAAATTATTTCTGATGTTAATCTGTTTTTATTTATTAATATACTAGCTGTTACCCTTGGCTTCACCCATGTGGAATTTGCAATTTGATAGAAATAACCTTCCCTCACTACTTCATTAAGATTCTCAACATTAGTTGTTACTATAAAAACAAAAAATCACATCTAAAATAGTACAGTCAAAGATGTTCACAGGTTAAGTCTTAATCCTCTCCCTCTCACCCCACGGAAATTTTGAAAAATCCCTTCTTAGTGTGCATTTTCATGACGTACCTTAACTGTGTACCAAATTTCACCTCTAGGTTCAGTGGTTTGCTCTGGGCGATGATGAATCAGTTAGGACATGTAATTTTAATTATATATCACAAGTTTGGACACATGTACTGCATATCTTGCTGACCACGTGACTACGCTGCGCAGTTACTGATCTTGTACACATACATGTCTTGCCCCTCACCACCCGCTGACACCAAAAATATAATGCATACCTAGATGATATCTTTTGATTTATATGAATGTTTAACGGAATAATATACAGCCTATGTCCACCCTGAAGATCCATTCTAAATATTGGTGAGAAAATTTTTTAAATCGGATGAGTAGTTTCAGAGATTACCTCCTACATCCAAACTTACAAACTTTACCTCTTTATAATATTAGTATAGATTTATTAAAATTATTTGACTATAAAGTACTTTAATTATATGCACAAATATAATAAGAATTAGTATTATTTAAACAGAAAATTTTATAATGAATGCAATTTGTAGATTTATATAAGATTATATATATATATATATATATAATTATAA
>NW_019385016.1:33639-49266 GCF_000671375.1 Centruroides sculpturatus | reverse complement strand
ATATTTTTAGTATTTTATATATATTATCATCATGATCTATTATATTTTTATATTTATTAAAAACTATCAAAAAGTTTACAAGAAATAATTTAGTAAAAAATAGCTAAAGTTTTATTTATTAAAATAAATTTTTTGAGTAATGTCTTTAATGACTTCTATTAATTGACCAAATCAATAATTTCTAATGTTTTGATAACTAAAGAATGATACTACAAGAGTTACCCTAGTACTGTACTAATAGCAGAAATGGCACGATCAGGTTCATTTAAATTGAAATGATTTGAGTTGAAATACAGTAATTGAAGTGATGTGAACAGATGTTAAATTATGTCAATCATTATTATTTAAAATATTGTTAATTGATACCATTTAATGAGTTGTTTCAGACTGTGAAATGACAAATGAACACTTTGTATTACAACCCCCGGGAAAAAGTTTTCATACAGAAAGAGCTATGTGTGAGAATATGCACGAGGGTCAAGGCCCTCTAATCGTCAGGTCCGTTAGACCTGCTCACCTTGTCACTGGATGGCTTATTTTTAAACAGAACCGAGTGGTAAGATTCTGTGTGGGGTTTGTGCATAAGGAACAAATAAAGAGACTAAGAAGGTTTTTTTTATATAGAAAATGACAATTTAATCAGAATTAACAATAACACTAGTAAATAATAAAAATACAGATGAGTAATATGGAAAATACATGACTTATATCCTATCGCGAGACTAGGATCTATCTGTTCAACTGAGAGAGAGAGAGTTCACAATAAATCATATTACCTTACTGGAGGGGATATCTATATGGGCTTTAAGCTGGAGGCTGCACATCCCGGTGGGCTGGCTCTATGGCATGTTCTATCTGGGAAGAACTACCTTCCTATGGCAATTCTATTTGGGATGAGCTGCCTCGAGTCTATGGAAACATGCCCTTTTACCCCCGAATATTACCTCATCTTTTTCCCAGAAATATTGTGTCGTTGGACCAGGTGGTGTGCAAAATTCTAAGATATAAGGGGTGGAGGAAGGAAGCAAAACATCCTCCTTTCTTCTTAAATGTTGAGTGACATAGCAGTTTTTCAGGATGTTGAAGTTTATAACCTTTTTAGGTTATATTATTTTTATGCCAAAATTTTCTATCATTTTTAAACATTTTAATTGCAGTTAAATTAAATTATTTATTTGAATAAGAGTCCCTCCGTATTATCACATATGCAAAAATTGTTGATTGCAGGAATTTTTTTATTTGTTAACAAATAATCTTAGAGTAATAAAACTCTGGTGTTTATTTCTAATGATAAGAGCTTTTATTAGGCAAAATAATTCAGAATATTAAAAAAAATCTTGTTCAATCCTAGTCTGGCAAAAGTTTTCAAACATTCCCATCTCAGGAAAAAAGGGTTAAAGTATTCTGTAATGATAACATAAATTTCTGCAAATTAGTCGTCTGAAAGTATTACTTATGTCTCTTTTCATTATACGCTTCCTGCCTGAATCAGGAATGCCTAAATGGCACTGCGTTAAAGCACCCTTTTGCAATATAAATTTTAAAAATGTAGTTACAAACACATGTACTTACTTAGCACATTTTTTGCATATGCGACCTCTGTGTCTTTTTTTTTTTTTTTTTTTTTTTTTTTTTTTTTTTTTTTTTTTTTTAAATTTTTTTTTTTTTTTTTTTTTTTTTTTTTTTTTTTTTTTTTTTTTTTTTTTTTTTTTTTTTTTTTTTTTTTTTTTTTTTTTTTTTTTTTTTTTTTTTTTTTTTTTTTTTTTTTTTTTTTTTTTTTTTTTTTTTTTTTTTTTTTTTTTTTTTTTTTTTTTTTTTTTTTTTTTTTTTTTTTTTTTTTTTTTTTTTTTTTTTTTTTTTTTTTTTTTTTTTTTTTTTTTTTTTTTTTTTTTTTTTTTTTTTTTTTTTTTTTTTTTTTTTTTTTTTTTTTTTTTTTTTTTTTTTTTTTTTTTTTTTTTTTTTTTTTTTTTTTTTTTTTTTTTTTTTNTATAGTTTAAATATTTGCCCATACTGCTGGATCTATATATTTCAAATTTTTCCAAAGTCATTGCTAAAGACGATGAGCGCACCTGTCTAATAATCCTAGGTCCATTCCATCCTAAGGATCCAGCAATGGTTATGATCCTATTTAACTCCTGCCACCTGTCGTATATGTTGGAGCAGTAATTAAATGCCCTTCTAATAAGAGCCTAAATGCTGACAGTTTGTAAGCAGACAAGGAAGGAATGTATAATGGGTCATGTGTAGGTGTAATGTATACCTTTGTGGTTAAGGAACCGTTTTCAAATGCAATGTTAATGTCTAAAAAATGTACTTCCGTTTTACTAAGTTGCTCTAATTTCAGTTTTAAGCCATCCTCATTGGAATTTATCTCCTTCAAAAAATGCTATATTCTTCTGTCATTCTTCCATAAAATGAATACATCATCTACATATCTTTTGTATAATATTATTTCATCCTTAAAATTCTTAATTGTAATCTGTTCCAATCTAAGTACAGTAGAGCATTGATTATCCGACCCCCGATTAACTGTCACATTAGTTAACCGACCGTTCTAGTCAGCAAATTTCAAATGTCTGCTAGTGATGTGGCGCTACAATATTTGGCTATGTCTTAGATACTTTAATATTATTTTCATTAAATTTTTGCGTGTTTTAGCTGGCAACATCGGCTCGACCATTGAAGGGAGGCCAGTATTTAAACGAGACTTAATTTTCTAATTATGAGTGGTTGTTTGTTTTGTGAGCAATAAAATAATTTAAAAATAATTTTTAACGATACAATAGCAATGATTATTATTATTAAAAAAAAAAAAATTTGTTAGGCTTAACATCAATGAAAATTAAATGCAAAGTTGGTTAATAGCGATATACTAATATACTAATTACATGGGATATCCTAATATACTATACTAATAATGTATTCTTTTCATTATTTTCGGTTATCCGATTTTTTCAGTTATCTGACCAACCTGAGTCCCCAATTGAGTCGGATAATTGATGCTCTACTGTAGAACCAATTCACAAAGTAACCCTGACATCAGGCTGCCCATGGGCACACCTTTCCTTTGTTTATATATTTTGCCTTCAAAGCTGAAGATGACTGGAAACACATCAAGTCAGCAAGCATCTCCATATTCTCAGGGTAGGCTGTCATGCTTGGGTTTAACATGCATAAGGTGTCCATTAAGGCATGATAACACATTCTAGTTTTATTGACTAATATAGACTTTCAAAGTCCATGATGTACCAATCTCTTCATCCATTAAAGATACATTTTGGAGTTCATTAACTAAGCTTAGTGGGTTCTTCATGACAAAAGAGTTATTTTCTATATGTTTCAATAAATATCCATGGAGGCACTTCTCAAGTTTATATGTTGGTCCTTTACATTTTTTGACCACAGGTCTGATCTTGTTGTTCTTGTGTGTCAGCCATTTTCATAAAGTTACTCAAAATATTCAAAAATATACAACTTTTTATAAATGTATTTCACAAATGCACATACCTAAATCTAGATAAATTTCATTACAAGTAAATTGCTGAAAGGAAAGTTAATCATCTATATTACATCACTTTTGATCATTTTTAAGATGTCATTAAAATTTAATTTTATAAAAATATATGTTTAATGATTAAAATAAAAATATTAATGCAAAACTTTTAAAAATCTCTTTAATGTTTATTGCAAAAGAAAAAGTACATTCATGATTTGCTGTCATCAACATAGGACATAAGAGTACTGATAAAAAAATTAACATAAACACACTAACTTAATGGCAGTACATTATTTTTTTTCAGTTTAATGACCAAATGGAAAATGATTAACTACTCAGCAGTGACCAACGGATATATCTGTCAAGGGTGATTGTGTGACACTAGTGAACAATGGACATATTCACAAAATTCTTTTGCAGATATTGCCAAAAACTACCACGAAAAAAAATTCACATAAAAAAAAGGAATTATGTAACAATAAAAAAAGACTTTTCTTTACTAGACATAACTGTTTACAAACCCTATTTCGAAATGGTAATGACAAAAATGCGTGGGAAAATACTTAAAAATTTCCCACGTTTATTCTCCACTACATAGGGATAGCACCATACCTGACTAACCCACTGCTGAAAGATTAATGCTTTTCGCTCAAGCAGGGCAGGATTTCTTGGTAGTTTGCATGCATGCACGACATCTTACTTGTCTATATATATTAAAATGAATGTATGTCTATCTGTTCATCCTTCATTCACGACATCTTCATGCACGACATTACCACACCGTTTATCCAATTGTCAAGAAACTTTGGGAAGTTGTTTAATATACTCCTGTGAAGGTTTCTGGCATAGTACGACTGCCATGAAGCTTTGGGAAGTTTTTTAATACATTCCTGCAAAGGTTTCTGGCATAGTACATTTATCCTATAATGGATGGCGCGCGTTTATACTGTGTGTTCGATCGATTTCAAATTGTGAAGACCATTTCCCCTCTTCAAAAAATATCTTTATGTGTGCATTTGTGAACTGTTATTTACGATATTTGTAATAATTTTTCTTTAATCACTTTATTTCAACTATTTTTTGCTAATTATGTATTTGCTCGAACTTTGTTAAAACCTGAACTGTATCCCGAACAACAACCGAAGTTGTAGGAGGAAATTCGCCTATTTTACCAATCCTGGGATCCCCCTTTTTCAAATTTTAATATCAACTCAAAATAATTTAAAAAGACAAATTACAATAAAATGATTTATTATCCAACTATCAGAAATTTCACAACATGCCAAGGAAGAGAGGAAGGAGCAATTAAATAATCAAAATTATAAAGGATTAAAAATATATATATAAAAATGGGGAATATCGCACTTCTGGCAATCTCTGCGAGTATGTGAGCTAAATTTAAAGGATCTGTGCTTCTCACATGTATAACTGTATGCGGCCAGCTCACGCGTTGGAAAACCTTCTGATTTATTTGTGTATGCACCAGACAAAAACAAAAAATATCGTGTATCCACAAGCACTCCAATAAATAAATAAATAGAATTGAAACAACACTTTGAAATGTTTTTCCGATAAAAATTAATAATAATAATAATAATGTAATAATAGTAAGTTTCAATAAAAATGATAAAATGTAAATTGAATTTTATCATAACGAGTTTGCTTGAATTTCCTTTCTTCTGAGATCGCAGTAATGTGCGACTGGTAAGCTAGTTTATTAATAAAGAAGAAAAAATAGAACCAAGAACAAGTTTACAACAAGCTTGGAATAAACCAGCAACTTTAAAAAAGGAATACAAACAAACAACAAGGCTTGGCCACATTTTTCGAACAAGAAAAAGATAGGAAACACATATGTCCACAAATAGTATTAATTTAGGTACATCACAAAATTCCCCATCTATGCTACATTGAATTTATTCAAAAATCAAATTTTGCACAATATATTACATCAAATTTCAATATAACACTAGATCTGGTGATTTTTCTATTAACTGGCAACAGAGCTCAAGAACAAAGTGTGAGTTGTTTGGTAAAGAGGCTTTTTTAACACAGTTGGACTCATTGGCTTGCTTATGCAGCTGTACTAAGATTGCTTTACTAGGCAACATGACAAGGGTTCTTGAAACTTAATAGATTGGTAGCACCTGATGAATTCAACTAGTTCAACTTAAGGAAGGACAATGCTGAGATATGTGAAATTTTGTTTGAAATTAGGAATAGAAAGTACATTATGTTAAATAGGGTGTTCACTGAGACTGACAATCTATTTCTACTTGAGGAATTTGAGATCAGAAGTTTTACTGTATTTAACTTTATGTAAGGCCAATTAAATTATGTTATATATTATTTTAGTTAGTTCAGATTGATATGTATGGATGTTTAATGCTATAGTTAACTAAAGCACTTAAAATATTTTCAATATCGTAATATTTAAAATTAAATGATTTGAATAGATCAGGAAATGAATTGATTCCAAAAGTACTATTGATAAAATTTCATACCATATCATTTTCAACTGTTTTGCATCATTTAAAGATGTCAATTGATGTCTACTAAAATATTTTTTGAAATTAGAATTATCTTTGAAATAAGTACAAATAAAAAAACTTTCAGCAAAGATTATCATAGATGTTATCAATGTGACATCTTTCTATAATGGATGAAAACTCTGAGAAAACATTTGATAATTTTGAATCAACTTTTTAAAATAGAGTTGACATATTTATCTTTACTGATTTTGATGCTTTTTGTTGTTTTGGTGCCATATACAACAGGTTTTAACTAGTTGAGATTTAAAAAAAATTTTTTTAGATTGTTCATATTTTGTTTAGTTGGCCTAAGCAATTGTTTTGCTTACATTGCATAGCACAATTAAGCATTGAATGCATTTGCAAAAATTGCATATTTTGTGAACTCATTTATTTGTGATATTGAAGATGGATTTCCAGTTTCTGAAATAATACTTGTTGAAAAAGTGGCTGGGGAATTGGCATTATTAGAGATGAAAGATCAGGCATTACAAATGCATCACAAATCTATTTCTCTAATTGAATTTTGGAAACTTGTGCCAGTATCAAAATATCCACAGTTAAAGAAATCTGCTTACTGTCTAATTTCAATTTTTGGTACAACGTATTGCTGTGAATTGTACTCCACAATGAGGTTCATGAAGTCGAAATATCATTCATAGTTGACCAATCAGTATCTCACAGAATTGCTGTGAACATCTTTAACAAATTATATGCCAAATTTCAAAGATTTGACCAAAGGTCTTTGTTAAATGTTATATTTTTTAATGAGTATTTATTATTACATTTTGTTTTTATTGTTAAAGTTTTGAAATAATTATTTTGTATTTTATTTCTTTCTCTTAATTAAAAGTTTTTATATACTTTATACAGCATTAAAAACTTGTGTATCATTATATTCAGTTAAATAAAATTTGATTATATGTATTTATTTTTGTGCGCTTAAATAATATGATGTGGCTCTTTACAATATATGAAAAATCAGCATGCAACTCTCATTGACCTCATGTATGCTCACCCAAGATACACCAACAGATGTTAAATAAATTGAACCATTGATACTTTAGACAGTTCATATATAATAGTATACCCCCTTTTTTTTTTTTACCCTTTTCAACCTGTGGGCACAGAGGACTGTTACGTATAACAGAAAGTATGAAAATCAGTCAAAAAAAAAGACCCCTCAAGATTTTTACATATTTGGACTCAGAACCTTGAAATGCCATGAAATGCAAAAAAAAAAAATTTAGAGTTTTTTCCTGTATGTATGGATGTGAGGTACAATTTTGCTGTCCCATTTTAAGCTTAATAACTCCTGTGCCTTTTGTCAAAAATTTCTGGAATTTTGAAGAGAGGTTTATGTATTAGGGGAATTAATGCTATTAAATTTTAATGGTTAAAGGTCAAGGGGTGGTGAGGTAGAGAAAGGGAGGTAATGTGCCATATCTCGATTTTACTCGCTACTAAATTAAACACCAGAACACATGCTGAGCTTACTGCAATTTAATATTCAAATGTTTTCAGCCTATTCTTACAGGCCATCCTGAGGAAATTATCTTTCCACAAATGAACATAAAGCTTATTAAAGATGAAAGATTTTGAATACTTGTGAAATTTAAAGTTTTCGAAAATTTTTAAATTTACTTGCTATTAGCATTTACAATTTTTTTTTTTTTTATAAAATCATCTTTATCCTCAAAATTAAGTTTTTTGCCNCGACCCCCCTAATTAATTAAACATATATATAATAAAATCTATTAATTAAAAAAATTAAAAAACTATCGGAGGTCGTTTTTGACATCAGAAAGCAGTTTTAAATAACGAAACTACTACTTCACACCTAAGTGCTAATTCCAGCACATGAAAGGTGTGAAGTAGTAGTTTCAATATTTAGTTCCAGTTTCTGAGTCAGTTTTTTATGTCAGCTTTAAATAACTTTACCGAAGGAAAATCAGTGCACTACAACTTTAGAACGCTTAATTAATTTTGATAAAAAACTCCCATTAAAAAAACATTAAAAAGCAATTAAGCCTTAATTTGCCCGCGCGAAAAAATTTTATTGCGATTTTGCCTGCACGCAATAAAATTTTTTCGCGCGGGCAAAAATTTTGAAAAAATTTGGGGACCTAAAAAACATTCCAAAAATTTGAAAAAAAAACAAAAATTTTTTTCGGGGGCCCAAACGCCCAGTTTTTTTTTTAATGCTATAAACCTTGCTTGAGTCAGACTCGAGCGTGGGTAGGAAGGGGTTTTAATGAAGAATTGATTGGTGTGTGATTTCTCATTCTCGGATCATTGGTCCAATTTTCTTTGACGAGACTGTGAACACCGACCAATACTTGTCCATATTTGACAAATTTGTGAAATAACTGGATGACTATGAACTTCAAGAAGGTTACTTCCAACAGGACGGGGCAATGTGCCAAACCTCTCATGCCAGTATGGAAGAGATCCGATCGTTTTTTGGAGACAGGGTGATCTTGAAAGATTGAGTGTGAGTTGTGGCGATTGAGGTGTGGCCACCTCAATCGCCTGATATAACTCCCCCAGATTTTTTCTATGGAGATATTTAAAGGGCAAGATGTATGCAAGCAAACCCAGGACCATCGAACAACTGAAAGCAAACATCGAGCATGAAATTGCTGCCATCTACAGTGACATGTTGCAGAGGACATTTTCAAGTATGGAGCATCGCATTTCCTTGTGCACAGATGTTTTCAGCACCTTTTGTAATGTGGACTTGTTTTCCAATAAATACAGGTATGTTCAGTTCTTACAGCTCACCTTTACATTCACACATTTGGGAGTAATTCATATTTTTAAAGTTGTACTCCTGAATGTGACACCCTGTATTAGTGCTGAAATTTATATTAATGAGTGTTTAAAAAGTCTTCTTCCTTTTTTAAGAAAGCTTGGTGCATGGTGATCATAGTTTGTTTTTGCCAATTTGGCAAGTAATACACTAAGCAAGATCCACAGAAAGTTGCAACAGCATGGAATTGATTTTGTATCTAGAGACAAATCCACCAAACATATCACAATGATGACCAATAGAAATATTTTGGCCTCTTATAAAAAAAAATACAGAGCAGCAAGACAATAAAAATTTTTCTCCTAAGTGGAAAAGAGCAGTCACAATGATTGAAGGAAACACTCAAAAATCTCAAGAAGAGCATTCAAAAGGAATTGAGCAAAACTTAAATGTTATTATTAAGTCATAAATGTATTTTTAAAAAAACAAACTTTTAAATAAAATTTTTCTGATTACATTATAAATAAGTTATTACAGTAGAACCTCGAAAACTCGGCTCTCGATAACCCGGCACTCCGGATAACTCGGGCACACCCTAGCAGATCAAAAAAATCCTTAGTTAATTAATTTTCATTATAGACAGCTTTATAAAAGTATAAAAGCTCTCATAAAGTATTTTTCTGAGGTCTGTCTTATCAGGTAAATTACTGTACACAGTGTATTCATTAATTTTCATTTTCATGTAGTAAAGGCTCTATGCCTTCATAAAGGACGTACTTTTCCTTTGTTTAAGGGTATTCGGGCAGTTTATTCTCTGTTATATTCTCAAGTAAACAATACATACAAGTACAGTACAGTATTTTCTGAGGAAATACTCGCACTTATTTTTTTTAACCCCATTCCTGATAACCCGGCATTTTCACAAACTCGGCCACCCTTCAGTCCACATTAGGCCGAGTTTCGAGGTTCTACTGTACTGTACCTTTTTATTTTTACAGTTTTGTAATGTTACAGTCCTTAATTTGTAAATTTGAATCATGTTTAGAATATATATAATAATTAATTTATTATTTAATTTGTATTAGTTAAATGTATCATTTAATTAACTTAATAAATAAAATAATAAAACACTGAGAGATAATTTAATATAATTATAAAAACTTTTCCAGCACTGACCATCCATTTTGAAAGCCAGTGTATTCCTACTTCTCTAGCATGGTTTGCTCATTATCTTCCAACTTGGTTGTTAAAATTGGCTGTGGTTGGGACATTTGTGATTGAAATTGCCATCCCATTCCTATTTTTCATTCCTATACACTCTTTGCGTGTATTCAGTTTTCATGCTCAAGTATATATTTTAATTTATAAAATTGTTAATTTTTATAATTTTATTGCTAACTTTTTAGCTTTATTAACTTTTGTTTTTTATATTTGTAGATGTTGTTTCAAGTTTCTATAATATTAACTGGCAATTATAATTTTTTCAATTTACTAACTATGGCGTTATGTCTGTCATTAGTGGANAATTTTTTTATTATTTTATGTAATTTAATGTAAACATAATATACAATAATAATGTAATAAATGTAGTTTTAATTTTAAATAAGTTTATATTTGTTTGTTAAAGTATTTACAACTTAGTTTAACTACATTTTTGCCAAAAAAAAAGTTTTAAGTTTTTGTTGCACAGAATAATTAAAAAAAATGTTCTCTTTCATAATATCTTCACACTTATTAAGAGCATTAAAACTGGTTCATCTACATTGATGTAAATGCAAGTTTCTAGCATGTTTTCCCCATAGATCTCACATTATCAGGTAATTTCAAAATTGATTTGCGATTTGTTATTATGGTTGTTAAATTACTCACAGGAATTCCAAACTTTGTTATGTTTCTTTTTTGAGCCTTTATCAACTTCTTGCAACACTACTTTTTTTTAGTAACACTTAAACACTATGTTAACAGTTCTTCAAATTTCAATTGGATGACTTATTAAATAAAATAAAATCTCATTAACCTCAAAAATTAGTTCAGCAATTGTCAAAATTATTACCTTTCTAACATTTTCAACTTTTTTAATTGTAAAATGTTTATCTGACAACGACAGCATTTGAACCTAATCTCTCTCTCCTTTTACAACTAGTAGCCATGTGGGGAACAAATTACATGATGGTTTTGAAAGCTAACAATTAAGTTAAAAACTAATTTCTCACACCTGGGCACAGTTTTACAAAGAGTTTACAGATTGATACCTGAAATTGAACCTAAATTTGAACTCTGCCCAGAGGGAGTAATTGACTTTTAATGACCAATGGTCCTTACAAATGAAAAAAATTCATTATATTGGAATTTTACTTCATTATTTAGAAGCAATTTTACATATATTTTTGGCTGAAAGAGCAGTGTACAATGCAAAAATTTTTTATACAGAGAAATTCACTATAGTTTGTACTAAAGTTACACTATAGTTTATACTAAAGTTTGTAACATGGAAGTTTGACTGTATTTATAAATCTTAAAATATAAATTTAGATTATTTTTATAAAAAGGCTATGAATTGATTAAGATGACATCAATGATACTATTGATTTAGAAATTTTATATTTTGAATTAATAAATTTGAAAAGGATGAAATTAATAATTAGAGCATTAATCATGAATTTGCAGAATATAATTTATGATCCCATTTAGAAAAAAAAATTATTTTTTATAAAAATAATTTGATTTACTTTATAAAAATCTGTTATTCATAAGATTTTAGTATTACAAAAATCATATAAAAAATGGAAACAACACAATTTATAACCTTTTAAATATATTAAGATTGGAAAATTGATGATAGACAATAGAAATGGGTTGTTGTGAAAGATGATTAAAAGAAAGTTATGTTAGGAGGTAATTAGAAAAAATTGGTAAAATTTTCTGATGTTTTGTTTAGAAGCTTGAGTTAAAATTTAAAGGAAGGAAAGTGAAACTGTATAAACCAGTAAAGATTTAATCAGCTTATAAAGATTTAGATTAGGTTAGGAAAATCAAAGATAAATTCTTAAAGATTAAGATAATGCTAGAATGATTGTCATGTTATCCAGTTAACAATGAAAAGTTAATTGGGATTGTATAATTGTCTAATTGTATAAAGTTATTATATACTTTCTTGATAGTTCTATATGAATGCCATTCTAAGCAAGTAGGTGCAATGACTAATATTTCTGGTAGTCACATTTTTCCATTATTAATTGATTATTTAATTGATGTATGTCACAATTATTTCCACAAATCAGACATTATTTCAAGTGCAATGTAGTTAACAAAACAAATATTAAATAATTAGCAATGTAATAGTAAAGTGAAAAATTTCAAAAATGAGCGGATCTTGCTGAAAATTGAGCTGTCAGATGTGATAATTCGCTATGAGTGAGATCAAAACTTATTCATTAAAAAGATGTGATTATAAAAATTTAATAGTACTAAAGTAGTACATTTTTGTTTGAAAACATATATAAAAAGCTAACATCTTGTAACAGAACTAGATGTGTCACTATGATTATCCTGAATTATTGTTGTTAATAAAGTTATCATTTCTTTAAAAATTATTTGCTTTTTAACATTAATTTAATACTATTTAAATTTAAAATTATTAATGTTTTTTGAATGGCATGATTATTTATCAATTATTTCAATTATTAATTGTCACATCTCTAGATTAAGATATGCTTTAGGAAGAAAGTAATGAATTTAAGTGCATATAAAAGGATGTAGAAGTGTAAATAATTAAAATTTTTTAAATTTAAAGTATTACAGATTTAAATAGACTGTTGGAAGAATTTGAAAGAATAAAAGTATAGTTTGCCTTTTCACAAGCTTTTTTTCTTCTTTTTTCTTTTTTTGTTAGTAAAATCAGAGCTAGTGACATTTAATAAATAAGAGTATACTTTTTGGAATGAAAAAAAACTAATAACTTAAGTATTTCATTTAAAATAATTAATTTTTCTATATGTTAAATTAATATAAAAAATGTTTGAGTATATATGTGTGTATATATATATATTTTTTTTAAAACAGAATCTGATGCTGCCACCATTGAAACAAGAGCCAGAGAATTACCAACTTTACTGTGGTTAGCTCCATTGTTTGGATTGGATGCACCTTTAATGATGGAGTTTCTCACTTTATTAGGCATTATTATTTCATTTGGAGGAGTTGTGTGGAATCGACTTAGAGATTGCACTAATTATGCCTTATTATGGATGATATATTTTTCTGTTTTTCAGGTAGTTTATTACTCAAAATTAATCTTAAATATCAATATCTTTCAAATATTAAATAATTTTTTGCATCTTAGGTTGGCCAAACATTCATGTGGTTTCAATGGCAAGTATATATTTAATTACATTAATTTTTTATATATCTAAAATATATTGCTATTTTAGAAATCACTTGCATACCTTTTTACAGGAATATATTTTTGTAGGGACATTTTACTTTTAGAAGCTGGATTTCTAACTATTCTTCTAGCACCATTGGGAATATTTCATCAACAATATTCAATTAGTTTCTTGTCTTCATTGAGCAATAAGCCATATGATACAGTTAATTTATGGTTGCTGAGATGGTTATTGTTTCGTCTGATGTTTGCATCTGGAGTTGTTAAATTGCTCAGTAATTGTCCTACTTGGTGGAATTTGACTGGTAAGTTTCCTTTTCTGTAAATTTACATATAATCAAAATGTCATCCACATACTGGGTATAACTAGGGATATTGGATTTTAAATTTACTAACACCTATCCTTCCAATCTTCGTAAGACGAGTTCACATAGATCTCCTGATATAGCGTCACCTATTGGTACTCCCCTTTTTTGAATGTAAGTTTGACCATCCAAATAAAAAAAGGACAAATAGCATATTAGGTGCTTAAGTTCTAATATCTGGGAATGAAATTTCTGGACATCTAGTTAGTGAGAAAGAAATCTCTTAATGAACAAAAACATGGTTCCAAATGAATGGATGGAAACATCGATACAATATTGAATACTGTAAGATTCATTTCCATTTAAACTACTATTATGTAGTTTGGAGAGAAGTTTGGTGGACTCAGAGACAGTAAGTCTCTGTAAGACACAGTAAGAGACCAGTAAGTAAGAGAGAGTCTAGGTGGCAGTTTAACAGGTGATGGTTTTGTTTCGCTAACAAAAACGTGGCTTTATTGATTACCGATCTCAGTTACTGACTGGGTTTATGTATTTTAGCAAATGTGAATAGGCGGGGGATGTCGGGGGTTAGCCACTGTATGTCAAAGGCCTAACATTATGGTTAGGCCAGTGTGTGTGAACCTACCGACACGACTTTGTTGCTTCTTTATGTAAGAGGCATCCGCTGGTTGACATTGTGTATCTAATATACAGGGTGAGTCAAAATTATGTGAACACTATTTGAGAGAAAGCATTTACTCAAAGTTTGCATTATATAGCATCTCAACCTGATCACCAGTGCGATTAATGCACTTAAACCAATGTTCAACAGTACAATTTAGTGCCAGAACACCGGAGATTGGGGAGGCCATAACAACGGTCTGTCACAACCAATCAGAATAGAAAATGAAACAAAATTAAGATGTTTTATTAATAAAGTTTAATTAAAAATTAAGATTGTTCACATAATTTTGACTCACCCAAGATTGTTTACATAATTTTGACTCGCCCTGTATATTGGTGTAATATACTGACATAGGTGGCCCTTCTCATGATGATGATTGCCTTGCTTTTATCAGTTTTTATTTTATTTGATAGAACTGTTTTTTATGCATTCAATCCTGATGAGGGCCTCTAAATGACAGCTGAAAACGTTCCAGCAGTAAATTTGTGTTTATATGCTGGAAATCACATTTAGGTGTCGGTTATTTAGTCAAAAATTGTATTCTTTAATTGGCAAGGGGAATATTTGTTTGGTTTTAGACGACAAAACATATGTGAAGGCTGACTTTTCAACACTTTCAGGGTTCATGCTATTCCAGAATCTCAAACATCAATTGGTGTCAAAAAGTTTGGCAAAAAATGTTTGGTATGGCAAGCAATTTGCCGGTGTGGATTGAAAAGTTTGTAATTTGTGACAAAAGGAAGTACAGGGTGTCCCACTCGGGAGTACAACTTTAAAAATGCTAATTACTCGCGAATGTATGCATGTGTCATCATGAAACCAAGGTTCAAAATATTCCTTATTTAACCACTTCTTGTCCACTTTTTTAAAAAAATTTTTAATTAAGCATAAAAAATACTTAAAACTGAAAAAAAACAAAAGAAATGTGTTAATTTTGGTTAAAAAGCTTCATCATTTAGTTTCCTTTGTCTCCCCTTTCTGTGAAATTTAACACCGATGAGTCATTGTTTACACATCTGGATGACCTTGAGAACAGCTGTGTCCTATTTCCCGGGACACTCTCATAGACGTCTCGGGAGGAGAAGGGTTTAAAGTAGGGTGACTAGAAATTAAACCTATATTTTTAAAAAATTATAATTTTTATTGCAATTTCTGACCCCCCCTAATTAATTAAACATATATATAATAAAATCTATTAATTAAAAAAAATTAAAAAACTATCGGAGGTCGTTTTTGACATCAGAAAGCAGCTTTAAATAACTTTACCGAAGGAAAATCAGTGCACTACAACTTTAGAACGCTTAATTAATTTTGATAAAAAACTCCCATTAAAAAAACATTAAAAAGCAATTAAGCCTTAATCGAGCCTTATCAAAGGCTCGTTAAAATCGCGATAAAATTTTTTCGCGCGGGCAAAAATTTTTGAAAAAATTTGGGGACCTAAACAAAAATTTATTCACAGCCTTAGTTTGTA
>NW_019385016.1:19595-32431 GCF_000671375.1 Centruroides sculpturatus | reverse complement strand
CTCATAAAGTATTTTTCTGAGGTCTGTCTTATCAGGTAAATTACTGTACACAGTGTATTCATTAATTTTCATTTTCATGTAGTAAAGGCTCTATGCCTTCATAAAGGACGTACTTTTCCTTTGTTTAAGGGTATTCGGGCAGTTTATTCTCTGTTATATTCTCAAGTAAACAATACATACAAGTACAGTACAGTATTTTCTGAGGAAATACTCGCACTTATTTTTTTTAACCCCATTCCTGATAACCCGGCATTTTCACAAACTCGGCCACCCTTCAGTCCACATTAGGCCGAGTTTCGAGGTTCTACTGTACTGTACCTTTTTATTTTTACAGTTTTGTAATGTTACAGTCCTTAATTTGTAAATTTGAATCATGTTTAGAATATATATAATAATTAATTTATTATTTAATTTGTATTAGTTAAATGTATCATTTAATTAACTTAATAAATAAAATAATAAAACACTGAGAGATAATTTAATATAATTATAAAAACTTTTCCAGCACTGACCATCCATTTTGAAAGCCAGTGTATTCCTACTTCTCTAGCATGGTTTGCTCATTATCTTCCAACTTGGTTGTTAAAATTGGCTGTGGTTGGGACATTTGTGATTGAAATTGCCATCCCATTCCTATTTTTCATTCCTATACACTCTTTGCGTGTATTCAGTTTTCATGCTCAAGTATATATTTTAATTTATAAAATTGTTAATTTTTATAATTTTATTGTTAACTTTTTAGCTTTATTAACTTTTGTTTTTTATATTTGTAGATGTTGTTTCAAGTTTCTATAATATTAACTGGCAATTATAATTTTTTCAATTTACTAACTATGGCGTTATGTCTGTCATTAGTGGATGATGATTTTCTACTTCATGCAGTTCAGGGTAGATCAAATAGTAAGTTAATAGGTTTATCAACTTTTTTCTTACTTATTTATTAGAAATTAATCAAATTTATTAGTTGTTAAAGGTGTTAGTGGAACAGCATTCAGATGGATGAGATACTTTTTTACTCAAGTAATTGAGATATTGATATATGGCGGCCTTATATATTGGACCATTCAATTTTTTAATCTTCGTATTTTGTCAGATTGGACCATTGAATCCAAAATAGGTTAGGAGCATTTTTTGTTTTTTAATTATTATATGCAAAACAACTTACAAGAATTTTTTGCAGCATTTAGTAAAAGAGAGTTTTTAGTGTTCATTAAAAAAATACTGCCTGTAACAATATGGATAGGTGTACTTTCTTTGTCTGCAAATATATTAATTGCCCTCTACAGGTAAGTTTGTTTGTTCTGTTTTAAAGAAATTTTTACTATTACATTTGCATTAGTTTAATATTAAATAAAAATTGTTTTAGATCCATTGTTAATGGAAGAGGATTTGTTGGTAAAGTCATATTTATTATTGGAACTTTGTTTTTTAGTGGTGTGGCAGTATGGATGTTTAGTATCAGCTTGGTAAGTTGATGTATTTTATACCATGATATCATAAATGGTACATAAGTGTAAAGAAATAAAACTAACTTTAAACAAATCTTTCAATGCAAATTAAATCTATATTTAATATATAAAGAAGAAAGTTTGTTAGTTTGTTTTTTATAAATTTTGACATGGTTTGAGCAAATGCAATGAAACTTTTCAGGAACTGAAAAGGTCATTCAGGAGGCCAATGACTACTTTGATTGAATTAACTTCCACCCACCCACATTAGGCTCCCCTTTCTACCATTAGGATGATGGTGTTTAAAAAGGAAAATTAGTTAATACAAAATATGCTTTTAGGGGTTTTCAAGAGTTCTGAATTTAAATATTTGGTCCATTTTTTATGAAGTTTGATTGGTTCCCTGAGTACCATTTCTTATTCAGTTGTGAATGATGATACATCAGAGTTAACTTAAGAAAAAATTTAGATGTCTTGAATTCTTGTGCAAGCAGAAGTCAATGATTAGAAAATAATCA
Organism: Centruroides sculpturatus; assembly: GCF_000671375.1. Taxonomy (NCBI): domain Eukaryota; kingdom Metazoa; phylum Arthropoda; class Arachnida; order Scorpiones; family Buthidae; genus Centruroides; species Centruroides sculpturatus. The sequence goes on along the minus strand of NW_019385016.1, from coordinate 30,465 downwards.
TTGACTTCTGCTTGAATTCATTGACTTTGGTTGGAAAATACCATTTCTTGTCTCTGTGACCAATGAAATTTTACTATTTCATATGATTCATGATCATGATAAATCATAATATTGGTAGTCTAAAATAACTAAAATAAAGAAAATGAGCCCCTCTGTCACTTTTCTGCTCCAGCATGAGGTCATACAGGTTATCATCATCATCTATAAAATGTTATGTATGGTGTCTTTTCCAAATAGTGAGAATATCATCCACATATCTACAGAGGTTCATTTTCTGGACATAAAACACACAATTAGGAATGGCAGATATTGTCACTGCATTTACAGAAAGCCATCATACAATCCTTTGTTCATTCCTTGCTCTTCCCATGAGCCACTCAACTATAAGCTAGCAGCGTTTAAGGTGTTGATCAGGAGAGCCTACACACACTGCATGGCTGTCCATGACAGAATAAAGGATTGAATTTGAGGGTTGAATTTCACACCGATCTTTGGTTAAACAAGAGAAGAACAAATTATCACACAGGCGTTAATTACATTTAAATATCGCTATATTTGCAAGTGCTTTTGACATGCTATAAAACATTATCCTCAGGCAGACACAATCTCATAAAATTTTCAAACAAAGATTTCAAATTAAAACTAACGGCATTAATCCTTTAGAACAAAACTAAACGTAGAACAACTAAATGTAAAGAATTTAAATTGACACACACATGGTGACAATGCACATGTGCCATAATGTGTTGAATAGGCACCGAGAAGGAATTGGATATATTGTGTTCCTTGGTTTACAATTTGGTTATAAATGTAGGACCATTAAAGCATGCATTGATGCTTTCCAACTAAAAATGAACTGTTCCAGAGCAAGTCACAGACAGAACGCCTAATCATTATCTGTGTTTCTTTCCAACAGAACATACATTAACCCTTTAATACCTTGGTTTTTGTTGACTTTGGTTATAGTCGTTTTCAGTTTTCTTTGATTTTTTTAATGAAAAATTTGCCTTGGATTTCGTCGGTGTGCCCATGTGACCTCGCTGCAAATTTGCAAAAACAAAGGGCGACCCATGCTTTTTCCTGCTCAGTTTAGCATTGTTTCTTGTGGTGTTAGCATTACTCTGAGCGTCTAGCCAAACAACTGCTCTATGACAGCTGGATGGCCGAGCAGTCAAGGTGGCAGCCTACTGCTCTGGAGGTTCCTGAGATCGACTGCAGAAGAGAAAAATGTTCCTAGGAATTTTTCAGAAAGTGGTCCATCTGGATATATCAGGCCCTGTCCCTCTCCACCTGACTGCCCTATTGTGGGCTTGGCCGAACCCATAATGGGTTTGCTAAAAGAGGTCCTCTTAGTGCCCACAGGGCAGAGAGAGTTTAAAAAAAGCCAAAGAATTGCATTACATTTCTTTCATTTTAGCTTTATCATGGAACCAAAGAAAGTTTCCATAGCCAGCAGCCCTTCGAATGCCATGTTAAATGTTCATTTATTTACATTAGTCTTTTATATTCATTTTATATTAATTTCTTATTGTGTTTTAGTATTAAACACTATATTTATTCTCTATAAAATGTGTTTTTTATCTGTATTTTGGAGTGTGTAGAACGAATTAATTGAATTTACATTGATTCATATGGAAATAATTGCCATGGTTTTCATCAGTTTTGGATTTTGCCAATTGTTTTTGGACGGATTATCAACGAAAACCAAGGTATCACTGTATTTAAGGAGATTGGCAACACCATAGGGTGTAGCATTGCTTACAGGAGAAACAGCACAGTTTGTAGAATGTTGAGAGATGATAATGATCCTCCAGACATGGTGTAGGTCTCAGGTACACCATACATTTAATGGACCAGAGGTTATGATACAACCTTTGCTACATCAGGGCCACCTTGAGATCCCTACTACAGCATTTAAAAGAATACCAGGATGACATCAGGAAATCTAACCCAGCTACTGCATTAGCAGCATTTGCTATTACTAATCAGGGATCTACAAGTGTTGAATGGGACCAAGCTAGAATTATCCAAAAAATTGGAATCTCCAACATATATGATATACAGAAGCCTTTCATATCCACAATTCCCTTGTGTCATGATCATTCTGTCGACTTCAAGGATGTTAACTCTTGGCAGCATGGAAGTCCTTTTTTGAATACCCACTGTGTAAGTAACTTGAAGCACTATGGATGGCTATGGCATGGACAGTTTAAATTTTTAGTTTTGTATTTATTGTAGTTATCTATTTGCTTGGTATTGATTTTACTTTATTTTTATATTATTTTTGAATTAGTTCAAAGTTGTCCATTCTTTTTGCAGTTTGTTAACGGTCCAATTGCAATGATTGAATTTGAATTCTAGAATGTGAGTGTTTAAACTTCCTTATGGCATTCTGTTATGTATTCTATTTGAGGAAGATTATTGAAAATAATCAAAAACATTTTAGTTATTAAAGTATTGCTGCATTTTAACATTGTATGTGTTTGATTTTTTTACATCAATCAAAAGTGTACATTGAGCTGACTATAGAAATGAGAATTTAGACCTTAATCATGGTACATAGAGAATAATTGTGTGTCTTGTGTTTATGAAAATTTTTAACAATTATAAGGTGCAATAACAATATAATTGACATAATTGTTAGAAAAGTGATTATTGCATTTGTCCTCACCAAAAAGTGATCAAAGCAGAAAAATTATTACATTTTCTAGATATACAAGGCGCATTCCATAAGTAATGCGACCAATTTTTTCATGGCACGATGATATGCCGTATCTAGTTCTGACTTGCTGCGCTAGGTGGCGTGGGGTGTTAGCTTCAAAACTCACTCTGTCTCATTTGCTTCCAAGCTGCTGGTGGGTGAGGACGTTCGTTCCCGTGAACCCCATTTTGAGTTTATGTAACCCTGCACAATTTTGTGGAGCAACGTTATGCTATCAAATTTTGCGTTAAACTTCGGAAGTCTGCCACCGAAACCTTTACATTAATTCAGCAGGCCTTTGGGAGTGATTCTTGTCCAAATCACAAGTTTTCTGATGGCACAAGTCACCCTGCCCCAAGAAGGCACGCATGAGCAAGTCCAGGAGCAAAACCATGCTCATTGTCTTCTTTGACGTCAGAGGCATTATCCACCACAAATTCGTACCTGCTGGGACCACTGTAAATGCAGTTTTCTACTTGTAAGTGCTCAAAAGACTGAAAAGGAGGGACGTGCGCTGCCAAAGTGACATCAAGGACACGTGGAAACTTCATCATGACAATGTGCCGAGCTACAGCGTCTTCATTGTCAACAATTTCCTGGCCAGGACCCACACCCTATTGGTTCCACAGCCATCTTACAGTCCTGACCTGGCTCCTGCTGACTTTTTTTTTTCCTTGCTTAAAAGGGGCCATGAAAGGGAAACATGAAGGCTTATGTTACATCAGCTCTAAAGGACATTCCAGAGAAGGCCTTCCAGACCTGGAAACACTGCCTTCACAAGTGTATCGATGCAGGATGGTGCTATTTCGAATATTTTTGACTAATTGTAAAAATATGTTCAATAAATGATTTTTTATGAATTTGGTCGCATTACTGATGGAATGCACCTTGTATGAATGTTATTTCAATTCCTTTGTCAATCTGCAAAAACAGAAATTAGTGTTTATAGCACATTATGTTAATTTTTAATTACAAATGAGCAATTATTTATTGTGACATTGTCACAATGCTGGGCTGCAATTTTTAATTTATTTAATTTAAAATATATGCTCTCCATCTCAAATTAGTGGTGGCTTGCCCCTGTACATCATACTTTTCCTTTACCAATAGAGTTGTGCTGGTTATTTATCTAACATCTTTCAGGAGAAAATATTTGAATTGAAATAATGTGACTTCTTGTGCAAACTGGCAGTTCATATATAGTTAGTCTGGGCCTCCTGCTCCTAAGGTTTTCATATCTGGTCTCGTCTTTCATCTATCTAACTCCATTCTTGAGATTATGGAAAGACAGACGACAGTAAGAATTTATAGGTCTATAATTTTTTCAAATTGCAGCCCAAAAATGATACCTTCACTATTTGTGGCCGACATTGATGAATGTTAACAGATTTGTGCAGAGTTTTTTAAGTTAACGAAGTTTTTTAAAAAACTTTCAATTTTTTTCTTGCTTTCAATTGATGTAAAATATCTACCCAATTCTAATCATTACTCTTTCACCTTCCTTGTTAGACCAAAGAGAAGTTACACTCAAAAGATATCAGAAAAGTGATAATTTGACTTTTAATATTTTTGTACAAACCCTTCTTATTTTCCACAGTGTAATAATTACAATCAATATAATTTAAATTAGAGACAATCCCACAAACACTAATAATGAAAGTTTATTACATTACAGTTAATGAATATATGAAATATTTTTCAAATTAATCTAATAATACAATGTGTTGTATTATGTGTCTATATCTAATGTATATATGTACATAAAGTAACATTTTTAGTTTTATTTCCTATGTCATACAGATTTTAGTAAAGAAAATTCTTTTGAATAAATATATAATAAGCATCCAATATTCTCTGCAGATTCCACATACAATAATTGATAGGAGCAGCCAGCAGAATCTTTGGCCAGTTGTTCGAACTTGGCATTCTCGAGTTGACAAATTTAATCTGGTAAATTCTTATGGACTTTTTCGAAGGTAATAATAAATTTTTATATTGAAGTGAAATTACAGTAGAATCTCATTTCAACAGATCGCGGAACGATGGATTTCTCGGAATAATGGATTTATTTTCCAGATCCTGCCAAATCAATGTAATTTTTACCTCCTTTTAGTGGATCTGTATGGAATAATGGATTTTTCTACAACAAATCTAATGTAAACTTTGCATTTTTTCAACATTTAGGTAATATTTGGGATATTTGTTTCTGGAAATTTGTAAAGTTTGATGATGACTTGTTACATTTGAGATACGTACAATTGAAGAATTGTATGAAGAGAGTCAGCTGACTGATACAATTGAGGAGGCGTCACCTAGTGAACACTATCGCTGGTCCAAGTGTAGTGTTGAAATTTAGCAAGGCCGTCAAGTATTTCCAAGTCATGAAAACCTTCCTGATGAACAAACAGGATGTACTGTACACAACATTGCTAATATCAAGTGATGTTGTATTCAATATATAGAAAAGTGGCATTGAAAGAAACCAAGATGAGCGAGTTTTTTAACAAATCATGAAGTTTGCTTGACTTCAAAGTGCTAATGAGCATATGTAATTAGCCTCTTTTTATGCTTACAGTATGTAGTTTTTGTCAACTTTGTTGTACACATGTATGACATAATATACATGTAACAAGCATACATGTTTCTATAGGTTAAAGAATAGATATCTCAAGAGACTGAATAATTTCACATACTGGTATTTCTTATATGTAGGGGTTAAAAAACAAAAATTTTTTTGAATAACTGATAATTTCCTGGGTGTGTCGGAAATTGTTGTTTGTGATATAATGGATTCTTAGAACAACGGATGATTTTCGGAAGCCCAAGCGAACTGTTAAAACAAGATTCTTCTGTAATGTTGTAAAATGTGACTACATATATCTTAAAATATAATTTAATTATTTTATTCTTTACTTTTGTATATAATCTTACCAACTGTTGTACTAATTATTTTCTTTCCTTGTAGAATGACTGGAGTTGGAGGAAGGCCAGAACTGGTTGTAGAAGGAAGTAATTCTTTACATTCAGGGTGGAATGAATATCATTTTCTGTATAAACCTGGAAATTTGACATGCAAACCAGCATTCATCAGTGAGTACAATAGTAGTATTATCTACATAAAAAAAATCTTTCATAAAATTTCTGCATTTTAGTTCCACATCAACCTAGATTAGACTGGCAAATGTGGTTTGCTGCTCTTGGCTCTTATTCAGAAAATCCTTGGTTTGTTAGTCTTGTTTACAGATTGCTTCATCATCAACAAGAAGGTAAAAGTAATTTTTATATATAGATTTTCTTTTATTAAAATGTTTAGTAACCTTTTTAATTTACAAATTTTAGTGCTTGATCTCATGGATAAAGAATTACTTCCATTCCAGAAGCAACCACCCAGATATATAAGAGCAACATTATATAAATATAAATACACAGATTTTACTGTGATCAGAGAGTGAGTGTTTCAGTTCAGAGAAGTTAATATTTTGTTGACTTTACTTAAATTTAATATAATTTTCAGAAAAAAGAATGGTAATTGGTGGAAGAGAGATTCAGGAACAGAATATTTTCCACCATTGAGCAAAGATGATAGATCACTAATTAATTTTATTAAGGCTAAAGACATACCAGTGGTAAGTAGAAATACAAGAAGTTTTTTCAAAATTAACTTTCTTCTTTAGCAGAGACTTCTTCTTCCACTTTTCTATCTATTGAATACAACACAAAATAGAATTTTTCACTATTTTTATAAATATGAAACTAATCATCACAGCTTATAAAACAAAGTATCAATTTTATTTGAATAATAACTGCAGCTACTATTTTAAACTACATACTTTTTTTTTAGTTATTATTTTCTTTGCACATACCCATTCAATGTCCATTTATTAATAAAGTATTAAATATTTATGAGTGTTTAATTTTTAAAACAAATTATATTTGAAATGGCATAATTCTTCATAATAAGTGTTCTATATACTAATAATAAAATAATTAAACAAATAGAAAATGAAGCTGTACTGTAAATTGTATATTTTTACCTATTATACTAATATAGTACCTACCTGCCATAGTTTAGCAAACTTTAATAAGCTTTTGTTAAACTATTACAGGTAGGTATTGTATTTATTTATATAGTGGTGCCTTGTATTTTGATTTTATGCTAGAAGGCCATTCAAACCGAATCATTTGTAGCCTGATTAAATTTTTCTCATTACAAATAATGGAAAGTGAATTAATCCATTTCCAGATTCTAAACAATATCCACATTGATAAACTTAAAACAGAAAATACCCATAATTTAAGGTAAAAATAACACAAGTGAATGCCCTATTAATAAATTAAAACACAAAAATAATAAATAAAAATTACATAAATACTGTGCACTAAAATGACAGTGTACACCAGTAAATGCAATTTTCAATCTTTGTCATCTTAAACATGGCTGCCAAATCTGCCACACATGTACTACTTTCATGCTTTGCCATAAGTTCTTTTTTCACCTCAGTTTGTCAATACTACAACCTTCCTCTTAGACTTTGCTGCTTTTACACACTTCTCAGATGCCATGGTTAAGAAGTAAAGATTATATTGGGTTGAACAGAAAGTTTGTGTATTTTTAACAACTGTCATTATTGAACATAGATGTGTGATATAATTAGAATGTTTGTAAAATGTGAAATTGTATTCTTTATTCAGAAGCTTATTTTAAATTTTTTTACTTCACATTTTGTGTGAATAAAATCAAGTTGAAATGTCTTCAAGTGAAAAACATATCAGACATATTATGCTTTGAGTTTTGGAAAGGATATTGCCATACAAGCAGTAAAAAAATTTGTAATGTGTATGGGGAAGATGCTTCTAAACTTTCAACATGTCAACTGTGGTTTAAAAAGTTCCATTCAGGAAATTTTGAACTAAAAGATACAACACATAAGTGTCCAAAAGCTATTAACAAAGAAACATTGTTAAAAATTGATGAATAACATACAATATATATAACCAAACACACCAAAAATAAAGCACTGAAAACAAGCAGATGTAGTGCTTGAGCAAGAGTGCTTTGCACACAATAGATTGTGTTTATGCTTTGAGTGAATTTTTTTTCACTGCATATGCAATTTGAACTCTGAGGTGAATATGCTAAACAATTACCAGATTATATTAATTAATTTTTAAATAATTTGTCCTAGAGGGTTGTGTTAGGTGCCATCTCTTATTAAATTTAATAATTATAATTAAATTAAATAATTTAGAATATTCTGGAAGAAAAGAATCAGCCCAGAGAGGGACTAAAACCTGCAACTCCTGCTTACTGTGTGGATGTGTTGCCAGTTATGCTACCTGAGCCTCCAGTCTGATCTCCTTTTCCAGACATATATATAACCATCCTCATGGCACCGGCTGGGGACACCTTTAGCATCTTTGTCCTATAAACTCCTACTCATGGCACTTCACCGGCCATTGCTCAACCATGGTATGTATATGTAAACATTATATATATATGTGTGTGTGTATAAATATATACAAATATCTCTAAACACAATAAATCTGCATGGTAAGTGGGAGTTGTAGGTTTGAATCCCATTTCAGATCGATTCTTTTCTTCCAGAATATTCTAAATTATTTAATTTAATAAGAGATGATGCCTAACAGATCCCTCTAGGACAAATTATTTAGAAATTAATTAATATAATCATGGAAAAGTAGTCCAATATAATCTGGTAGCAGTTTGGCATATTAAAAATATCTCTAAACCCAATAAATTTGTATCTGAAATGAATTTTTGTCAAATTTAGTGTTTGAACTGTGAAACATTTGAAGTATGAGGAACCAATGTATTTGTTAAGGAAATTTACAATACATTATAAAAATTAAGTTTTTAAAAATGTCCGAAAAGTAAACATAGCTACTATTTGAGGGCAGTTATTTCAAGCCTTAAGAACAAATTACTATTTGAGGATGATTATTATTCAAATAAAATTGGTAACTGAAAGGAATATATTATATTGTTAATAAACTGGCTATTATTAATGCTGCTTTCAATAATTAATTTAATTATGAATTATAATTTTGCTTATAGGAAAAATCACTAACGATACGTGTTACAAATTTATTTGTGAAGAGGATACTGACCACAACAAGAAAACTGGCATCAATGTTTCATCCAACAACATTTATTTGGTCATTATTTTGTAGTGGAATAACCATAAAGATGATTTATCCTATTTTACAACTATTATAACTGTAAATTTTTACATTAATACCATATTGGGTATTGAAATTTCCATTCTGTTGCAATATTAAATTTCTTTTTTTGCAATTCTCTATCAATAACAACTGAAGTGAATTCTCTTGTATGATGATTTATCACATAAAATGAGAAGCTAGCCAATTTGTCCATGCATACTTACTGTTTGGAGTTATTTGTTTATGGAAACTTTCCTAAACTAATATCTCCAAAAATTTCATGCTGTACAGTCAACATATCTCATAATAAAGGATTTGAAATATGCAAAACAGTTTAAACTGAAACATGTCTTTCTCATGATAAACAAAAATAAGGATCATAATCCTTCAAATCAATGAAAACACAAAAAATAAATATATTTTTCTGGAGTCAAATGTTCATATATTTGTGTAAATTTAATCATTAATGCACACTTTTTTCATTCATCTTGAGCTAAAGTGTGTCAAAAAAAAGTGTGTTAAAAATCTAACATAAGATTATTAATTTTAATAAATAATAACAAAATTAATCACCAAGTTTAATTCATGATTTTACACTCATGAACAAAGTATGAAAAGTGGTGCCTTGTATTTNAAAAATTTTTTTCGGGGGCCCAAATGCCCAGTTTTTTTTTAACGCTATAAACCTTGCTCGAGTCAGACTCGAGCGTGGGTAGGAAGGGGTTTTAATGAAGAATTGATTGGTGTGTGATTTCTCATTCTCGGATCATTGGTCCAATTTTCTTTGACGAGACTGTGAACACCGACCAATACTTGTCCATATTTGACAAATTTGTGAAATAACTGGATGACTATGAACTTCAAGAAGGTTACTTCCAACAGGACGGGGCAATGTGCCAAACCTCTCATGCCAGTATGGAAGAGATCCGATCGTTTTTTGGAGACAGGGTGATCTTGAAAGATTGAGTGTGAGTTGTGGCGATTGAGGTGTGGCCACCTCAATCGCCTGATATAACTCCCCCAGATTTTTTCTATGGAGATATTTAAAGGGCAAGATGTATGCAAGCAAACCCAGGACCATCGAACAACTGAAAGCAAACATCGAGCATGAAATTGCTGCCATCTACAGTGACATGTTGCAGAGGACATTTTCAAGTATGGAGCATCGCATTTCCTTGTGCACAGATGTTTTCAGCACCTTTTGTAATGTGGACTTGTTTTCCAATAAATACAGGTATGTTCAGTTCTTACAGCTCACCTTTACATTCACACATTTGGGAGTAATTCATATTTTTAAAGTTGTACTCCTGAGTGTGACACCCTGTATTAGTGCTGAAATTTATATTAATGAGTGTTTAAAAAGTCTTCTTCCTTTTTTAAGAAAGCTTGGTGCATGGTGATCATAGTTTGTTTTTGCCAATTTGGCAAGTAATACACTAAGCAAGATCCACAGAAAGTTGCAACAGCATGGAATTGATTTTGTATCTAGAGACAAATCCACCAAACATATCACAATGATGACCAATAGAAATATTTTGGCCTCTTATAAAAAAAAATGCAGAGCAGCAAGACAATAAAAATTTTTCTCCTAAGTGGAAAAGAGCAGTCACAATGATTGAAGGAAACACTCAAAAATCTCAAGAAGAGCATTCAAAAGGAATTGAGCAAAACTTAAATGTTATTATTAAGTCATAAATGTATTTTTAAAAAAACAAACTTTTAAATAAAATTTTTCTGATTACATTATAAATAAGTTATTACAGTAGAACCTCGAAAACTCGGCTCTCGATAACCCGGCACTCCGGATAACTCGGGCACACCCTAGCAGATCAAAAAAATCCTTAGTTAATTAATTTTCATTATAGACAGCTTTATAAAAGTATAAAAGCTCTCATAAAGTATTTTTCTGAGGTCTGTCTTATCAGGTAAATTACTGTACACAGTGTATTCATTAATTTTCATTTTCATGTAGTAAAGGCTCTATGC
>NW_019385016.1:0-6926 GCF_000671375.1 Centruroides sculpturatus | reverse complement strand
AGACTACAAATATTCGAGTACAAAGTAACTGGTTTCGACTTATTTCTACTTAAGAAGTAGTTAAATAATTAAGCGACTAGGGAATTGGGGACATAAACAAAACCCTGATGAAAGAGCCGAAATTTTACTTAAACAAAAGCTTAACCGAACCAATCTCTAGCCGAGCACAGTGGGGACTGATTTCTTCGAAATATTAGATGTAATAAAGACAGAAAATTTTCCAGTTCGACGAGAGTGACCGAAAAGTTGTAAATTTTGGAAATTTCCGTGGACAACACCTGGTCCTAAAACGAATTAGTTAGAAAACAAATGAAGGACAATCTATTAAGTTTAACATATTTAGATTTTTACAGCTATGGTGAGAAATGTTAAAATTTACAACAACCCTGTCGCGTCCTTTGAAATATACTAGTGATGCGACAAAAGAGGCATTTGACATTAACCGATATCGGCACCCTCGGGATTTGGCATGCATGCATGCACGCACTGCACACCTACCAAGGTCGTCTCTGATTACACTCGTAGGGAGCTATTTGAGTAAGTGTTAAGATTTGAAGAGTAAACAATATTTTATGTTAATTTATGTATGTTTCTTTACAAAGCTATATTTAATTATAATTTTCTTATATTCATACAATTGAAGAATGTTTTGTACCAGGTATGTATATCCACCACACATTGTTATTTCATCAAGTTTTTATAATTTTATTTTTAATTTTAGCCCTTATATCGTGGCTAGCGATTCAGAATGTAATTGCGATATTGAAAATTTATTTTAAAAAACTTTTGGCTCAAGTTCATATAATGAAAAAGAAAACATTATTAAAAGAGAAAGGCCAATGCCTAAGTTAAATATAAACACTTCAATAAAAAAATTTGTTCGACATTTTCACGATAAAATGGCTCTGTAAATGCATAAAAATGCAAAAATTGTTTTGTTGGCTTGCCTTGCCTACTATTTTCAAATGAAATTAGTGTGTGGAATAAGAATGGCTTTGATAATTTAGCTGGCAAAAGACACGAAAAATCGTCGATTCTTTCATATTTGAAGCAATTTGGAAAGCAAAGCGGAATAGAATTTAACATTAGTAAATAATATAAAATAAATATTGAAAATTATAAGGTAATTACGGCACATAACATCTATTAATTTAGATAAAATATATGTTTTTATCAAAGCAAGAATCGGCATTTAGAGGGCATAGGGAATCTATTGAATCCAATAACAGAGGTAATTATATTGAACTTGTTTATTTATTAAGTACGTCAGATAAATAATCTATTAAAATTACATTTAGAGAATTAACTGATTGCCGCTGGAGGTCGGCTTCTTACAGAAACAGCTTCCCTATCAAATGTCACGCCACGCCACTGCTGAACAGTATTTTGATATATTGACAGTTTCATAAATCCTGTGGACATGGTGGTCATGACAAAATGCTATACAGAATTAAAATATTTTATATACAAAAAACAGATGAAATATTTGTTGCTTTACGTCCTACCCGCGAAATCAAACGTAATATACAGGTATCCCTGTATAACGTTTTGCTCAACCACGGTTTTGGAAATCCTTTGTACAAAATTTCACAGTTTAACGTAAACTTCATTATTCGATATTTTTTTTTTTTTATTCAAGTGTGTTGACTCAAATTTGCCGATGGATTTTAGAATATTGAAATTTTCAAATTCGTCAGATTTACTTTAATGAAAACTGAATAAAATTTTTTTCTTCCTTGTCCTAGCTTTCCTATCAAGAAGTGTCATTGTACAGGTATACCTCGCCTTACATCGGTAATTGGTTCCAGGAAAACGACGTAAGTCGAAAAACGACGTAAGTCGAATTTACCTGTCTCCGAATCTACTTATCACTAGGAAAGCATTTTAAATAATATATGGTTAATAAAAATCTATTTTAAGCTTACAAACAAATAAATTTTAGTTTTTAATATAGTACAAAAAAAGTAATCTAAATTTACGAATGCGTGTACTGTAAATACAGTACATACTTGTATATATTTTAATATGATTTTATGTGCTTTAAACGTTTATCTAGTGATATTACGACTTCAATATTTGTGGCGGACAGACGTAAAGTCGAATAAAATGACTTAAACTTGATTTTTATTTTTCCATATACTTTTTTAACAAGCGACGTATAATCGGGAACGACGTAAGTCGAGGTATGCCTGTAGTTGCTTTCAGGCTTCAGTCCTGAAAGCAACGACAATGATGACGACTGTCACTGTATTTTGTTTTTATAGATTAAATAAACTTTTTCTAAATACGAAGATTAAACCTTTTTTAACCGTAGGTAAGCAATCATTCGTAAATTGACGAACGAAATAAGGCGGTATCTCGGTACTCGAACACAAATTCTGGAAAAAAATCACTTGGTATTCGAATGAACAGATGCGACCAGTTAGAACAAATTTTCGATTAATTACAATTTTTATTTCATTCATAAAAATTGTTTATGATAAAAATAAAAAAATATGAAAAGTTGCTGATACTTCTGTTCAAGATCTACAAAAAAGCTGAGGTGACGACGATTCTTTGTAAAAAAAACGTCCTCGTCTAACTAAAATTAATATTAACACGTAATACAGTACAGTAATACCTCGACTTACGCGAACCCGGAGTTACGCGATTTTCAAATCTCGTCGATTCCTCTTTTGTTTGAGCGCCACGCATCTCATGATTACTCACTCCCCCACACAGCTTACATATTCGGACGTGTCGAGCGGAATTGACACATAGCTACAATTTATTTTGTGTTATTTATTTCTGTGTTTGTTATATCTACGGAGACTTGAGAGACTCTATGTGGCGATTTCTTGTAACCGTGAACGAATCAAAAGACGAGATAAGATTAACGAGAACATTTATTAGCTTACATACATTCGATTTCGATTTTACACAAATTGCGAAATTATACCCCGACTTACGCGGTTATTGCTCGGTCCCATCTATCGCGTAAGTTCGGGGTATTACTTAATAGTCTTAATATACGAGGTAGTGTCTATGCTCTTAGTAAATTATATGTATAAATTATTATGGCTTGTGAGCGCTAAGATTGACTTTTACTTTACCTCTAGACTTATTACACTACCACAGGACATCAAATTAGATTTAGAAAAACACTATTTTATTTTCAGAATGCATTTCGGACATGGAGTCCCTCATCAGCTTTTTTGCTACAAAATTAATAGGTTAATGGACGGATACATGCTGCGTACGTCCAGGGAAGCAATCCTGTAGGTGGGCTCGAACTTTATTGTTTTGAGTCTTTGTATAAAGTAGTCAGTGCAATGTATGCTATAAGGGGATTTGACAAGGGTGTTTAGTTTTTCTTTTAAAATAAGTTCTAAATTATAAAAGATATATCCTTTTATATCAACCATAGGTCTATAGGAGACTGGAACTTTATGGGTTTTAACCCTGTAAGAGAACTTTGGTGTTCTGTTTTCACTGTACCACACCCAAATCTTACATTGATGAAACTAGTAGGGAATTAAAGGTCCGTTTCAACGAACATATCTATGCCATAGCACACAACAATGATAGCTCAGCTGTAGCCGCCCACTGTAAAAATGAAGGCTGTCAGATTGTAAAGGATACTGTCAAAATACTTAAAAAGGAACAAAATACTTACAAAAGAAGATGGTACGAACACTTAGAAATAATAAAAAAACAAAGAGAAATTCATGAATAACAACTTCGGCCAAAAATTACACGAATCGTGGTACGCATATTTGACCAGAGGATGCGTGGTGGGAGGGGAGAGGTGTGAAAACGGATAGGGGTGAGGGTGACGATTACCCCTGGAATGTACTTCGAATCGTCTTGTTACTCTGTCCGTGTTACTGTGAAGTTACTTATCATTTTGTTTTAACAATGTATATTTTTACGACTTTACTGTTTTACCAGAACCTCAGTTTATTATTATGTTATTGTATCAACATTACCGTTTAATGGAAAATCTTGGTTTATCGCGTGCTTAGTCTTTTAATTAATGTTCAACGCATCGAATCCACGTGTCAAATGTTAGTCCACATTCTTTGTTCATTTCTGTCAATCACGGTCTTTCTATAAAAATTGTTAACCTATTAATTTTATAGCAAAAAAGCTGATGAGGGACTCCATGTCCGAAATGCATTCCGTTATAGGAACCCGCGTTACAGTAGACCCCCTATAACGCGGGTTCCTATAACGGAGATTCCTATAACGCGGCGAAACAATTGCGACAATATTCGTATAAAGACGCTAAAAGAGCCGCGTAAAACGTCATTGCGGACGAGCAGCCGAACCGACTTCAATATTTGTGGCGGACAGACGTAAAGTCAAATAAAATGACTTAAACTTGATTTTTGTTTTTCCATATACTTTTTTGACAAACGACGTATAATCGGGAACGACGTAACTCGAAACGACGTAAGTCGAGGTATGCCTGTACTATTGAACGCAGAATAAACGATATGGCCAGTGACATTCGAGAACAAGTAGTCGAGAAATTAAAGAAGAGCCCATATTTTGCTTTGCAGTTTGACGAATCTACTGATGTTTCAGATTGTGCACAGTTTGTAGTATTTGTGCACTTTGAAGCAGATGAAAGTATCACAGAAGACATTTTATTTTGCAAAGCACTTTCTTCAAACACCACAGGTCAGTGTTTGTACGACATATTTTTAGAAAGCATTCGCAACTACAAGATTGATTGGACAAAATGTATTGCCATTTGTAGCGATGGCGCTAAAGCTATGACTGGACAAAAAGGCGGACTCGTTGCAAAATTAAAATCAATAATGCCTAATGTCTCATGGACACACTGCTTTCTTCATCGACATGCTCTGGTAGCCAAGGTTTTACCTTCTGATTTAAATGAAGTGCTTAAAGAGGTGATCAAAATTGTGAATTCTATTAAAGGTAAAGCCTTGCAAACCCGACTGTTCAGAATCATTTGTGAAGACATGGGTTCGCTTCATCAAAATCTCCTTTATCATACAGATGTCAGGTAGCTATCCAAAGGAAAGGTATTGACAAGAGTTTTAGAACTGAAAGCTGAATTGTTAATGTTTTTACAAGGTGCTAAATCTGAATATGCGAATTATTTATGTGACCCNTAACTAATACTATGACCAGTAAATAACAGAAATCAAGTCCCGCCATTGGCGCTGTTCGCCGTAGCGGCATATTTTAGAACTAATGTTCACTCGGGCTAGACTCTTGTGGCTCTCTTCGTGACAAAAAGTCATAGTTTTAAAAAATTAACAGTGGCAATTAATGCCTACACCGAAAGCTCAAAACAGTTTTTCCACATCAATATTGGAGGGGGGAAAACCTGATAAAACTTTTAACGAAATCTTTATGATGAAAGAAAACAGAATTAGAACTAATTGTTACATAAAATAGTTAACATTTTAAAACCTTCCATTTTTATTCACGATCTCAAGTAAGTAACCTGACATCTAGTGGAAAAAATGTTAACTATCCATCGTAGGGTCGCATACGTCATGCATTGTTCGTGTTAGTATGAGTAAAAGTAAAGTGTTCTGTTGTGTGCAAGGTTGTAATTCGAAATATAACAGTTTGAAAAATATCAGTTTTCATCATTTTCCGAAAGCGGGTAAAGTTAAGATCATTAATAAAGTTGGCAAAGAGGAAAATATCGAAAGAAAAAAGGCTTGGGAATTAGCATTAAAGATGGAAAAAAAAATGACTCCATCAATGAGAGTTTGCTCTCTACACTTTATAGAAAATGATTTCATTTTACCTGGTAAGAAAATTATCCTAATAATAATAATGTAACAAAACGATTCTTTTAATTACTTGATCTCATACTAAAAATTAGTATGGCCCGACATTAAATAAATATATATATATTTGTAATTCAATTTTAAGAATTTAATAAATTTTCAAATTATCTATGATTGCAGGTGTACCATCAAAAAAGAAATGCCTCAAAAAAACTGCTGTTCCTAGCCAAAATTTGCCAGTTACAAATAAACAATTTTTTGATCATTGTGTTAGGAAAAACAAGCATAACAAACTTTCAAAGCCTATCCAAGAGACAATCAATAAGACGCATCCAGAAACTAGTCATAACTCAAAACCTACTGTACAAGATATTGAAGCGGCTCGAATTTTATTAGAGTTAGAAATTTTATTAGAATGATGGAAATGATTATTGAAGAACACAAAATCCCAGAAAAAAATAATAAAGTATTGTAAATGTTTCTATTCAAGTTAAAACAATAATAATAAATGTTACCTGACTAACATTTAATAGTTGGTATTATATTGATAATTGCACACAGTATATAAGGATAAATCAATAAATAACCACTGGTTATTGATTCATTCTTTTATATTGATGAAATTTTGAAATATGGTAGTCATGACAATTTAAAGTACTTTACAATCAAGATGATTTTTGCTTAAAATTGTCAATTTTAAGCAAAAATCATCTTGTAATTTTTGTAAAATAGAATAGTGTGCATTTTCTAGAAATAAAATTATATAAAAGAATCTTCTCCATGACTTTAAGATATGAAATTAAAACAGGTTGGGAATAGTGAAAGCAGATCTTTAATTAAACAAACTATTGTAAGGTCACAGAAACATACTATAATTTCTAGTATTTCTTCAAAGTATTCTTCAGTTTGGTTCAGTAGAATGGGTTTTATTTGTTTTAAGTTTGAAAACTTCAAAACTGTTTGTTCATGTAACTGAAATGTGCATATTTCAAAATATAATTATACAAGCATAATATATTAAAATAATAAATACATTAATTATAGTTTTTAAAAATAATTTTATATAATATGTAAATAAAATACTATGTGGTATTTGTTAGGATAGAAATCAGTAACAATGAAAAGAACAAAAGATTAGAATTGAGTTAAATGACAATATAGATTGAGAAT
>NW_019385015.1:466956-485181 GCF_000671375.1 Centruroides sculpturatus | reverse complement strand
AAATTAATTTTAAATTGTTCTTAAACTGGAGTGCAGTTGGAATCACTTGTTTTGCATGCACTAAACTAAATAAATTTTCTAAGCAATCCTGGGTGAATCTTGATGTTATTAAAAACAATATTGTTTGTTAATTAAAAATTTACGTTGCAAATCTAAAATTAATTGAATCATAACCAGCAATCCAGTTTGGCAAGGTTTCCAAATAGATTTATCTCCTACCTTCATAGTTTTAAACACTTCAATAAAATTTTTTTTAAATGTTTGCTGTGACGACCTGCTGTGATGTTCCATTTTCTCCATAATGCTTTGTTGGATGATCCCATGTCTGATATAATGCTAACATTTAAACCTAATTGTCCAACACAAGTAACTACTTCAAATAATATATTTTTATATAACATGCATCCAGAGTTACCTGTGAAATAGTAAGCTACAACTTGTTTCCATCGTAAAGTAATCCCCTCCTAGCATAATCTGAAATTCATCAGTTGCAGTCCCAGAATGTCCAGGTAAAGTGACATCACCAATATGTGTTATCAAAACATTTTTGAAGGAATTATTGCTATTTCATGTAACAGAATGACACATTCTTTATCCTGCTCATTTTTGAATAATTTCACTTTAATCTTTAAAATTTCAATGACTTCTGTCAGGATTCCACTTTCAAATTTTGTAGTCATCTTTGTAAAGTTCTGATTGAAGGTAATGGAATGTTTTGTTTTAATAATTCCTCATATCCACTAGTTCCACAAGAAAATCTTAATTTCAAAGCTTTTTGAATAGTTTTCTTTGACCATTTCATAAATTTGGTTGTTCTTTTCATGGCAGATATTTGGTCATTAAGAATTAATGATAAGAATTGATATGATTGATTATCTTCTTCAGCCTTTTCTACTTCTTTTCCAAAATTCCAATTATATGTTTCAATGTTCTGATAGTGTTTACATGTTTAACATTTTTTTCACATGATCTTCTACATAGTTGTTTATATTTTTTTAAATTTTGTTGTAATATAAATACATTATCTAAAGAACATACAAAAGATATATCATGAGTTACAGAAATGTCTTCAATAATGTGCTTTTTTTATAAATGTTGAAGATGTTTCAAAATTTGTTAATGGTGTAACAGTAGTATGAGTAGTATGTACCGGAGAAGTAACTTTTGAAGTTTTCACTTGTTTTATAGCAGTCGAGGATCTTCCTGTTGGTGGTTTTCTGTGAATGAAAACAAAGTTGGAATGGCATTATGTTTTAATTTCTTCTTCCCATCAAGTTTCACTTTTTCCCACATTCGTGACTCAAATTGA
This sequence comes from Centruroides sculpturatus, assembly GCF_000671375.1. NCBI lineage: Eukaryota > Metazoa > Arthropoda > Arachnida > Scorpiones > Buthidae > Centruroides > Centruroides sculpturatus. Next base: position 483,872 of record NW_019385015.1, on the reverse strand, counting down.
ACTTCACACAAACAAGAATTATTTGTAGGATTCCAATTTTCGGTTATATTTACCCTAGGTAGCCAAGATGGCGGCGCTTCCTGTAGCCTCGGATAAGATCGCTAGGCGACGGTCGACGTAGAGGGCGCTGTTTAGATATTTGTGACGGATTAATTTTGCAAATTATTATCGGACAGTAAAGTGCATTTGCGGGCGAGTTTGGTGACGCGAAAGCGTAAAGGGATTTAGGCTGTGTACACATTAGGCGTTTTGCGTTGCGTTAAACGCGCGTTAGCTCGGCATTCGACGACCGTTTAGTGGAGCGTTAGCACTGGCTCAGTTTGGAAATGGACGTGAAAGTAATTGCTTGTGTGTGCCTCCTCCATCGTCGCTATAAAGACGATGGCAGAGGCAAAGAGAATTTCGGGTGCACCCAATATTACGAGATAGACTGACGCATGGAATGTTTGTGATATTGTATTTAAAACTAAGACAATATGAACCAAAATTTTTAAATTCTTTTAAAATATCTATAAAATCATTTGACGATGGCTGGTCTCTTTTAGATTTCATCAATAAATAGATCAGTATCGAAATGATCGTTCTCCATTTCGGCCAACATGCGTCTACTCTATTCGAAAACGCGCGATCGAATGTACAATAACATGGCAGCACATGTATCTTAAAGCGCGCGGCTGACGCCCGCGAAGCGCGCATTCTAACAAAAATCTATCAACGCGCACTTGGCCAGAAGCGCGCGTTTGAGTATGTACACCTATGCAGAACTCTTGGTTCTTTAAAACGCGCGTTTAAAAACGCCTAATGTGTACACAGCCTTAGGAATTCGAAAAGGGGGGGGGGAAGCGGCGAGGTTTTCGATTAATTGATTTTTTTTAATATTTCTAATAATGGAAAATTTAGAAATTAATAATAGCGAATGATTTTGGTCGAAGTGCACGAGTGGGCAGTTTTATCGACTTTTGGAATCGGAATATGCAAATTTAGGCTTACGTGCAGGAATTGGTAGCGACTTCAAATTTGCCGTAAGAGTAGGCATTCAGCACGTCGGGACGTTTGTAGAATGTGTCCCAACAAGTGTAAGATAACGTACAGATGCGATAGGAATTCGTGCGTTATGAGATGGAAAAAATGCAGGCGGAACAGTTCGGCCTTTGACGGCACCTTCAAAGGAAAATGCGGCAAAATTTGTTTCTCACAAATTTTGCCCCAAAAAAACGATGGAAACAAAGCCAATGCAACGGATAAAATCGACCAAAAAAACAAACGTTACTTCCAAAAGAAAGTGCACAAGTAAAAAGCAGTTTACGTCGGGAAAAACCAAACGTCGCAAAAGAGAATCCGGCGAACAATAGTGAAAGAGAGAGAGAGAAAATATTCTGTTTTTTTCTAATCGTTATTTTTGTAATTCGATAACTTTTTTCCGAAACGAAAAAAAAGTGATCGAAAATGTGCGCGTGCGTGCAAACGAAAGACGGCGACCGGAAGCACCGACCGAACCGGCGACCGCTGCCATCTTGGCTATCTAGGGTAAATCTAACCCAATAAGGTCCAAAGTACTAGTGTGTCTTTGTATTGTTATTGTACAGGATGTATTAAAGAAGTCTTAGAATTAGTAATAGAATTAAATTTGTTTTGAGCAGGATAACAAACTAATTTTTTAGGTACTACAGTACGTGTATATGTTTAGTTTTATTAAAAATAATACTTTTCTATAACAATATTTTTATATGTATAAGGTTTGTGACTATTTCTCTTTCATCTATATAATTTATTATGTTAGAAGAAAACTACAGTACAGCATAATTATTACAGTACTCCAGTCAAATAAAAATTAGTGTTCCAGCAAATGAAGCTTAAGTTATTCTAGCAAAAGAAACATACAAAATATAACAATTTATGCTTAGTTAAACAAAATATTCTTTAAACATACGGATTGTTTTCTAAGAAGCAATAATTTCGGAAAAATTAGTAGAAAATTAAATTTTGGTTATATTTTGCTANGGGAAACAATACATTTTTTGGCATCTAGCACAATAAATAAACGACGAACGCTTACAAGAGCAATATTCTTTCAGAAGATCAGTTGGAAAACAAACTTCACTCACATTCATGAATATTTCTCTGCTTTCAGCAACTTTAGCAGTGTACCAAGCATATCTAATCATTTTATCAAAAATTAGCAATGACAATTGATGATGAACTATTGATTCTATTTTAATACAGTCTTTAATACAGATTTTGTTGAACTAAATAAGCAGAATTTTGAAAATTTTTGATTAGATTTTATACTTGTCTATAAAAATAGACGTTACAAGGTTGAACGAGAGCTTTGGAATCACTTTAATTGTACAAGTAGGTAATTCATTGTCATCCTGAAAGATTTAATCATACTGTATAATTCAGATTTTGTTTGTCCTCCCCAAGAGTCGATAAGTAGAAGAAACTGTTCTTCTTCTATGTAAGGTTTTAAACAGTTTTGAAGGAATTCAATATATAATTCTGTTGTAAGCTTTCTGGACTTTGATGATGATGTTATAATATTTTTATATTTTTGTGTGTATTCTTCCAACATTTTCTGCGTTCTTGGACCAAATTTATTGGTTGATTCTTGAAGATATACAAATACCCAAGGCAATAGTTTTCCAGATAAGGCGAGTGCATATTGTGCCGTATATGAATGTCACTTTATTCATATTGTGTTGTTTAACAAATACAGTTTTGCTATCTTTTTCTGCAAGAGTCCTATTAAAAGTAGATTGGTACTCGCACCCTAAAAACAATAATAGCATGAGTTAGATAAAATGGATAAGTGTACAATTAAAATTGAGCATAATTTTAAGTTTTGTTATATCAACATACCTGTCTGGTCAGTATTAATGACAAAGTTTTTGTTAAATGTGGGTATTAATTGTAATGCCTGCTTCCGAAAGTTTGCTGCAGAATCCAAAACTTGTTCTAAAGTTGCTGTTTCCTTTTGCGAAACAAATTTTGTTATTTTTGTTGATGTATGTTATCAGTGCTTTTAAATTTCTTTTAAATTTGTTAGACAATCTGTCAAGGAGAGATTCTTTTCATTAGACTTTATGGGACACTAGCTGTGTTTAAGTTTTAGACATTTGAAGAAAACCTGGAAAACTTCATGTGGCCAGTCCATAGTTGAGGTGCAAACCTGAAACCAATTATCACTGTCAGTGGTTTTGTCCACTCAGCCACTGGTGGGTTCATTATTTTTAATCCACTTTCTTACCCAACTGCATTAAATGCATTTGAAATATTGCACAGGAAGGCAAAGCTGATGCAGAAACTGAACATCTTTCACTAAAGATGTTTACAAAAAATATTTACTGCTTTGTACCAAGACTGCATTTGAAAGAAATATTTTAAAAAGAGCAAATTTACAAAGATTTCGAGATACAGCCACCAAACATTGATTATGTCTAATAAAAGATATTTTAAGAATAAAGGACTGCTAATTCTTTTAAATTGAAATTAAATGGACACAAACAAATAGCAAAAGAGAGGAAGATTAGATAGAATTTGACATAATACATTTGTAAATGTCCTGACACTTTTTGTTGTTGATTGCAGTGAAGTAGAAAACATTGCAACATACCTACCATAAAGGCTACAGAATATTTCTTGTCTTATGTGCTCAGTTACAGGCATTGACTGTTTTCTTCCATTCTGATTTGTGGCCCACCAGTGACCAAGTGGTTTCATTCCCTGAACATTGGGAGTTCAGCTGTGGATTTGTGCCTCGTCAGGACAAGCTGGCCATATGGAGTTTTCTGGGTTTTCTCCATCTCTGTAATGCCTGAACAGGGACCAGTTATCCTTTAAATGACCTCAACACTTGGGCAATCTGCCTATGGGAGATTGCCCAAGTGTTGTGTTGCCATAAGTTAACAAAACAAAATTTTCTGATCTACCTACAGTTTATCCATTTATTATGATTATTTTTTATATATTTATTATCATCTAATGATGGAATTTTATATATTATATCATTTTGTGAATTTATTATAGTTTATATGTAGATTAATTTAAATTACTATAAGAAATTATAAATTTTTGATTCGTGTTAGAAAACTTCACTTATATGAATGATAATGGAAATATTTCAATGGTAATGACAAAGATTATTGTTTTAATCTTTCATCCTATTCAAATTCCTTTTAATGGTTGCCTATATTAATTAATCTTTTATTGATTAAACTGGAAGCTAGCTCGATGTGCTCAAACTTCATATAGTCAGTACTATCTTTATATAGTTGCTATCAAAATAAGATTTTCAGTTTTCCTCTAATTTTTAACATTGTATGAAAAAATTAAACATTAATTTTTCATTGTTAACTTCATCAATTATTTTCCATTTGGTACCACAGTCCAAACAAAGAAATTATTTAATGAAAGCAACACTAAATTTAAATTACAAATAGTTATTTTTAAATGTTAACTAAATTATATATTATAAATTGTATACTGTAATTAACAAATATTAGACTATACAATGAATAATGTTCTTTGTTCTGTTTATACCTCTGAAAAATAACAGTGTTACAGAAGAGTCAATCTTTTATTGGAGGCTGCTTCGTTTACTGCATTATGCAAAACATTAATTTCTGTTCAAACTGTTATTTTTCTGATGTGTGATCAAGGACAAAGAAAACTCTTCATTGTATAGTCTAATATTTGTTAATTTTTATAATTATATGTCCTGACAATTTTTATTGTAAACTGTGTGTTTAATCATTCAAACTATATGCATATTTAACTGTGATTATAACAAGAGTGACAGATTTGGTTACTGATCATTCTAACTGACAATGAAATCCTTGTGTATTGTAAGCATTTCATTTACTATGTGGCCATGCATCCACACAATTTTCACAGATTCCTCATTTCTAACCACTTATAATTCAAATATTATTTTTATGTTTTCCATTTCTTTCTGTCACTTTTACTCGATTTGCACATTACTCAGACAATAAATGATTTGATATCAATTAATCCATTAACTGCTACTTAATTCTTTGATACTTGCTAATATCAAATCTCCAATTTCTAATTGCCTATGAAGTTTCTTATATACCAAAAGAAATCAGTTATAAATGAAGTGCAAAAATATATTAGCTTGTAATGCCTTCAAAACAGTACGTCACTGTTTAATGCTTGTTGTAATATTTAAAATTACATAAACTGTTTGTTTTTTTATTAAGGTTAAGGCTCCGTCTCTGATTACTTTCTTCTGTCTAATATTTATGGTTCACATTGCTTTGTGAAAAGCACAAAAGTGCGACATGAATTGGTATACCTTGGCACATGGAAGTAATAAGCAACTCACATTCATGTAATGTAATCTGCTGTAAACATTATATAGGTAAAAGCTTCTTGCCTCTGAAATATTAATTTAATAATTATCTCAATTAACCAGTTTATAGAGATATGAGGCTTATTAAACTGTAATGGAGCCAAGTACTGTAATCAAGATCATATTGAGAAAAGACTTTTATTAGTGGAATGCATTTCAGTTCTCAATACTCTCTTCGTTCACAACTATATGAATATAGATAGCTGCATATAGATGTTACTGTAACCTGTTACTATTATGTTAAACATTGCTGGTATTTGTATTCATATAGTTGGGACTGAAAAGAGTATTGAGAACAGAAATGCATTCCACTAATAAAATTCTTTTCTCAATGTGATCTTGATTACTTGGCTCCATTACAGTTTAATTAATTAATAAGCCTCATATTTCTACCAACTGGTTAATTGAGATAATTATTAAATTGCTGTAAACATATTTACAGCACAAAAATGTAAGCAGCAGTTTCATGATAGATATCACTGAACATTTTCAATGAGCAAAAAGCTTGATCTGTTGGCATTTGAACAAGGGATGATTGTCAGTCAGACTCTAGCCATTCTTGAAAATCCAAATATACTTGCTATGTCAACAACACCAGAAGTACATGAAAACTGGAAGAAACATTTTTTACAAGATAAAGAATTGCATTCCTTGTTTTGCTCTGTGTGCTCCCAAAGATGGGCCACTTTAGCTGACTGCAAATTTCAAGGCAGGTGCCCAGAAATCTGTCAGAAAGGAAACCATTCAATGTTCCATTCAATGGGAGTCAAAGACTTATGCATATCCCCTTGTTGAGTGATGTCCACTGAAAGAAGTCTTGCCTAGATGAAGCAACACTATTACTGGACACTTGAAGATTGGCAAAAGGTCACTTGGTTTGACAAGATTCATTGTCAATTGTTTTGGGCCAAAGGACATATGTGTTTTGTGTCAACTGCATGAAGCTGTGAACCCATCCTACCAAACAATGACCACACAAGCAGGAGAAAGGTCAGTAATGGTGTGGTATGTCTTTAGCTTGTGTTTACTGGGCCCATTGGTGCATTTGAAAGGCACTCATAATGGTGAAAGAAGAAACATCCTTGATGACCATTTATACTCATTCATGTCAATTATCTATCCTGCTAGAGATGGTTTATTTCAACATGAAAATGCACCTCTGCATCAGTCTTGGCCCAGGAATGACTGCAGAAACATTTCACAGAGTTTTGTAACTTCAGTGTCCCTGTTGACTCCCATATTTGAACCCTGTATAGCAAACTCCTTGGTCACTGCATCCTCTACCAACTACCCTTGTTGAATTGTGGGACACCATCCAGTGTGCATGACTTGAAATACCTTCAAATCACTTTCAACACCTTATGGATTTCATGTCACACCATACAGAAATGGTTGTTTGGTCAAGAGAGTGGTCACATATGCTTTAGTTAAGTATACCAATTCATCTAGCACTTCAATATACCGGTATATTATTACAATTATTTTATCTACAGGTCAAAAAATTTTAATAAAAAATAACTGACAGTAGAACAAAATTTAACAACAAACATCTTCAAAAATAGGTAGATGATTTTTAAAATTAGTTGTTTGGATGCCATTTTGTTTTATAAGCATCCAAGATGACACCTCATAAGGTATAAAATATTTTGTTTTTTTCAAGATTTTATGTTTTCTGGCATACATGACATATTTGACTTTACTACCATTTTATATTTTTATAAGAAATTAGCTTCTACTGGCTTCTACTGAAAAATTTCCTTCAGTGAGTGAATGAGACCAACACAGCTTCCTACAAGATTATTAATTCTATTGCAATGTTTATATATTATTTTTTAACTAGTCTCTAAAAATTATTAGTTTCAGAAAATTAAATTATACTTTCAGGGTATGAAATCTGCAGAAACATAGGAAAAGATGTACATTCTGCTAGTAATAAATTTAAAACAGGAGAAGAGAAAGCTTTCACCTGTAATGGCTGCAAAGTGCAATTTCCATCATTGCAAAAGTTACAGATTTACATTTGTAGGCATACAGAAAATAGCTACTACTTTTGTGATACTTGCAAGAAATCTTTAATAAAGAAAAAAGTATTAAAAACAAATTTTAGAATGCCTTCATCTAAATTTCAATGTGACATCTGTAAGAGGATTTATTCAAAGAAACTATTTTATATGAGTCATATGTTAATACATAAGAAAGATAAACCTTTCGATCTGTAATATCTGTAAAAAGAACTTTTTTCTAGCACCAGTTACTTTATANATTTTGGTTATATTTTGCTATCTTACACTAATTTCTGTGCAATACAAACAGTTTATATATATATATATATATTTTAGTTTTAATAACATCGCTTAGCTGATATCGGATCTAATGTAAACAGCTACGCTATCGATTTTTTTCATTTGTTACCTTATATTAAGGTTACCAATTGTCCTCCTTTTGTAAGTTCTGTCCTCTCTTGAAAAGTGTCCTTCTACATGTCCTCCTTTTTGATATTTGAAGATTAATCTGTAAATCTCCGTATTCTTTCAATGCCGAACCGTTGCGTGTGATGTGATATCACATATTTGTATTTAACATAACGATTCATCAAGGCATCTGTACAGTGCAACAAGATGCAATTATGAGACGCATGCTCTTTGCACGTGAGACCTTGAGAGAGAGCGCGCACAAATGGCTTTGTTTACTTCTTATCGAAACACGACATAGCACTTACGCATGCAGTAGAAATTATTATAGTATTGTAACCGTAGGGATGGTGTCTCTTTGACACCACGTCAGGATTTGACACCCCTACGTGGTGTCAAAGAGACACCACGTAGGGGTGGTCTCTTTGACACCACCGAGTCTCGCAGGATTCGGGAATCGCGACTTTACGTCACGCGAGCGGTAGCGGGTGAGCGGTTGGATTCGGAGTAGAGGTGAGGAGAGAGACGAGGAAATGACTCACTCGGACTCCATAGTAACAAATAAATAACAATTTTAATTATAACAAAAGAAAATACAGATATACTCGATATCTAGCATGACTAACGTTCCCCTTAATTCTTACTAGCCCGTTCGAGAGAGAGAGTTTACAACCGAATCGCGGGTTGATAGATACCTTTCTTTTGGGTCGAAGATCAGTGGTCAGATGATACCGTCGATGGAATGTTCGCTCCAAACAGTTCTGGGTCTTGTCTGTTAACAGGAGCCCGGAGGTGTGAAGGCACTGAAGTGGGGATGATATCCTTAAAGAGGCACGATATTAATCCTGGAGTCTTGGTCTCGGTATAAATCCTGGAGGACAACTTTGGTGGACGGATTTTGGAAGACGACTGACCTCGGGTGTTTTTTCCATTTTCTCTTGTTATTCCTCTTGGGTTTTTCCCAGGAGGTCAGGAGGTGGTTGTTAATGGACACTTTATCGAAAGTTCCGGGTGACACATCACTGACTAGCTGGATCAACAAGGAACCAACTCCGTGGGAAATAATTTTTTGGCTTTTAGCCTAACTTGATAAAACGCTCGAATTTAGATGATTGAATTTCCCAATAATTAAAATTTAAAATAACACTTTATTGTGGGTCTGTTCGTCCCTCACAGTATATATTTCCTTCAATTTATTAGTGTCCTCTTTTTCATTGTAAAAAAGTTGGTCACTGATATAAGGGTCACTGATGCTAATAAATTTTGGTTGCGAAAGAACAATTGGATGCAGAGATAGAGGGTGGTCACGTGTCATCTCGCGAGGGGTTAGACTTAATGAAAATTCTGTTTGTGTAGTATTGTAAAGTTCTATACATACGTTTACTTTACTAATACATACTTTTTATTATAAATTCTANTTGCTTTGAAAATATTCAGAACGAAAAATGGATGTTTGTTTAGTAGATTTTTCCAAAAATTCAAAAAAAAACAAAAATTTTTTTGGGGGCCGAAAGGACCGGGTTTTATGTAATGCTATGTAACCTGCCCGAGTTAACTCGAACGAAGAACTTAAGGTGTTGGATTCCTACAACGTGAAATTCGAATAACGTGAAACGTATCTAAGCATTATAGGGGGGTCTACTGTATATATATTTTTTAGTTTTAATAACATCGCTTAGCTGATATCGGATCTAATGTAAACAGCTACGCTAACTATCGATTTTTTTCATTTGTTGCCTTATATTAAGTTGACCAATTGTCCTCCTTTTGTAAGTTCTGTCTTCTCTTGAAAAGTGTCCTTCTACATGTCTTCCTTTTTGATACTTGAAGACTATCTGTAAATCTCCGTATTCGATTAATGTCAAACCGTTGCGTGTGATGTGATATGACGTGTTTGTATTTAACATAACGATTCATCAAGGCATCTGTACAGTGCAACAAAATGCAATTATGAGACGCATGCTCTTCGCACGGGAGACCTTGAGAGAGAGAGAGAGCGCACAAATGGCTTTGTTTACTTCTTATCGAAACACGACATGGCACCTATGCATGCAGTAGAAATTATTATCTATATCTATACTAATATAATAAAGAGGTAATGTTTGTATGTAAGTTACGTTGCAGCAGGTAATCTCCGAAACTACTCATCCGATTTCAAAAATTCTTTCACCAATATTTAAAATGGAACCTCAGGGTGGACATAGGCTGTATATTATTCCGTTAAACATTCATATAAATTAAAATAAAAGATATAATCTAGGTTAAGGCTTTTATGTCCAACAGATGGCGCTACGAGTACGACGCCCTAAATTTGCTTTTCTGTGAGGCATTATGCTTTTCTGTGAAAATGAACTAAAGCGGATCATCTTCTATCTATCTATATAAATAAAAATGTAATGTTCGTTTGTTCCTACCGATTCCTTTGAAATTTTCACACAACGCTGCATTCGAATATGTACGTGTTTTTATATAATATACGTGTCGAAATTCTCCTCACTGGGGAAGATGGACAGGATTAAAGCTTACTGTGAAGAACTCTGCTTCTATTTATACTATTTTAAATGCGGGTTTTTGCGTTTTTGATTGCGTTTTAATAGGGTACGTCAAGAGAATGTACACTAAGAAGAAATTTTTCGTAAAATTTTTCCCCCACAGGGAAAGTGTTATGCATTTATAATAGATACATTTTGAGCCACAACAACGCGTGGTGGGGTCTGCTAGTAGTATATATTTCCTTCAATTTATTAGTGTCCTCCTTTTCATTGTAAAAAAGTTCGTCACTGATATAAGGGTCACTGATGCTAATAAATTTTGGTTGCGAAAGAACAATTGGATGCAGAGATAGACGTTGGTCACGTGTCATCTCGCGAGGGGTCAGACTTAATGAAAATTCTATTTGTGTAGTATTGTAAACTTCTATACATACATTTACTTTACTAATACGTACTTTTTATTATAAATTCTAAAAAAAACGGTTCAGTTGAAAATTAACAGTTATACACTATTAAAGTAATAAAATAAATATGTTAAGTGTAAGTGCAAAAAGCTTTTTAATTAAAAAGTAATTACTACAAAGAAGCTGCAATTAAGAGTAGGAGGCGAGAAACGGGTGTCTCTAACATTAAAAAAACTGAATCACTAGATTGCGTGCGATGATTGTACAGTACATTTGCAACTTCGCCACGCCTGAACCATTGAACCATTACACCTTTTTGAAATATAAAAATTCGTAAAATTCATATATTTTCATGTATTAAAGGGAAGTAGAATACGTAACAGTGCAGCTGCCGTTGAGTATATATTGATGATTTCTAATTAATTTAAGAGTCAATACTTGTTTAACTGTTATTTCAATATTTAAAACTNCTCTCTTGGAGTGTGAAAACTTTTGAGGGTTTTATTATTAATACTCTTTTTGTATTTTTATTTAACGTCCCATCTTTATACTGTAAAATCTATCCATTTTTTTTCTTTAAATAAAATAAAAGTTACAGTAATTTATTCTTACATTTGCTGAAGTAAAGTTGTGTTTCTTTTCTTTGTGTTATTTTGTTATTTCACTACATAAACTTTTTAACATCAAGGCTATTATATTGAAGTACTTTAATATAATAATCAACCAAATAAAAATGATCATATTTGTATCCATATTGCATTATTGTACGATAAAAAGTAATTTAATAAAATTTTTTAAAAGCTTTCTATACAGGGTGTATCAGAATGACATTTTATAAATTTGGGGGATTGTAGGGGATGAAATTTTGAATGTTTTGATATAAGGAACCCATAACCGGAAATGTGATATAAAGTTTCTACAGTGGTAGGAAGTGCTTGACCGCCCTTCACTTTGGTTGCTACCCTTCCATCCATTGACATCATGTTACTGTTCTTGATTTCTTCCTCTGAGGTTATGTAAAGTCCCTTGTGTACGCAACACCTGTAGGAACAGTTCACGAGCTTATGGAGCACATCTTTACAGCATTTAATACCATCAGAGAGTAGGACAAAACAAGGTTCGTCGTTGCACATTATGTAACGAAGTTGGTGGTCGTCACATTGAACATTTACTCTAAAGTAGTGCAGCCAGTGATTTGATGTACAGTTTGATTGTACTCTATTACTGTATTTTGTCAATAAAACTTGTCATAAATACTGTATTCTGCTGTTTCATTCAGCATACCGACTGCAAAGTGCAAAGTGCTGTAGAAACTTTATATCACATTTCCGGCTATGGGTTCCTTATATCAAAACGTTCAAAAATTCATCCTATATAATCCCCCAAATTTTTAAAACGTCATTCTGATACACCCTGTATATGCATAATAATTACATAAGTTCATAGTAATAAAGCATGTCAAGATCAAAAGGCTATGCAGATGAAATATAAAAGTTTATTAAATGAACAATACATAAGTAATAAAATAAATATGTTAAGTGTAAATGCAAAAAGCTTTTTAATTAAAAAGTAATTAGTACAAAAAAGCGGCAATTAAGAGCAGGAGGTGAGAAACGGGTGTCTCTAACATTAAAGAAACTGAATCACTAGATTGCTTGCGATGATTTAACATTGTACATTTGCAACTTCGCCACGCCTGAACCATTGAACCATTAGTAAACCTTTTTGAAATATAAAAATTCGTAAAATTCATATATTTTCATGTATTAAAGGGAATTGAATAAGCGCTGACTTTATTAAATTGTTTTAAAATTAACAGTGCAGCTGCCGTTGAGTATATATTGATGATTTCTAATTAATTTAAGAGTCAATACTTGTTTAACTGTTATTTCAATATTTAAAACTGGAAATTATTCCTCATATTTTAGTAATTTGGGATTTTTATATATACAACATGTTTATTATTTATTATAAATTATACATATTTAGTCTTAGGAGAAGAGTAAAAGTCTGATTTATATTAAAATCCGTGCAGTTTTAAATTGGAATTTCAGGGGTGGCCACAATGCCAAGTTTTGCTATACGTGACAATATAAAAATAGTAAATTATCACATACTAGATTGTAGATTCTACGCAGACTTTTTAAGAGTACGTAAAATTATATCCGCATGTAAAGCTGTACTGATCAAATGCAATTAAATTAAAATGCATTCTACAAATAAAGCTGTTTAAACACAAGTTACATTCCTGAAGTCACTTTATTAATTGGATATGTAATTTATACACTCGAAGTTATTCGTTTAATTCGTTTTTATAAGAATTAAATAAATCAGTGGTTCCTAAACTTTTTCGATTCCCAGCACCCTTACTAAAATCAGGTTTTCCTAAAGTGCCCGTGTCAAATTCTAACAAGTAAAATTTGCAAAATAGCGAAATCGCCAATAATTAAATAGTTAAGACGTTAAGTAAAATGTAAATAAAACATGTATATAAAATAACGAAAAAATGTAATTGAATAAATTTAATTAATTATAATTAATGGGATGGATAAGCCTATTGATCACCGCACATTTTCTCAAATCTTGGAATCAAACTGGACACAGCCACTCTCGTTTCGTATATGTAGTTATGTGCTTAAAACAAAACTCTATAATGTGTTTTAAATTCAAAGCAAACCTGTATCGAATGTACAGGTTTGCTTTGAATTTAATAACATCACTCACCCAATACACAAACCTCTCTGAAAAATTTCAGAATTTTTGACAAAAACAAAGGAATTATTAAGCTTCTAAGATAGTGAACTATTCTGCCCCATCTACATACAATTTATACATACAGAAGAAACCCCCGAAATTTTTTTGAATTTCTCGACGTTTCAAGGTCCCTGAGTCCAAAAATATAAAAACCTTGGGGGCCAATTTTGACCGATTACCATACTTTCCCACTGTTGTGTAAAACAGCCGTGAAAGTAATAATACGATATTTGTTATCTAGTACTCTCTGTTTATACAAAATATGGTGTTACCAAAGGACATACGATAGTTTAAATGCACAGGATACTACGCGGCGTACTACGAAATCCCTGATTATTCATCAGTTTTCTTGAACATTTAAAACAATCACACTAAATTTTGTTAACGTTTTAAGGGATAAGGTGGAGGAAGATCTGCCGTTGGGATGCCGATCGGGAGGGTTTTCTATGAGAAACTGTCCTCTGTTTAGGTGTTATACACGTCAAGAAAACCTGGAAAACTCAGACCCTGAACCCACGATCAACTATGAGTGTTCAGTGTCCTTATCCACTCGGCTTCTGGTGGATAAAATCACTTAATTTTGCTTAAAATACAAATTGCTTTTTTTTTGTTATTTTCTATTATTGCTCATTTTTTTGGCTTTGAAAATATTCAGAACGAAAAATGGATGTTTGTTTAGTAGATTTTTCCAATATTACTTGGATCGACGTAACAACAAGAAGATCAACTGAACAAATACTATGTTCTGTTTACAGTATGAAATAATAGAATTATTAAAAATTATCCAATCGTCGCAAACGCCATTGACGTCATTATGTTTCTTTCAGAAGATATAAATACTTTCTGCAGTTTGCTTTCTATTCACCTGATATTCGTTCAGAATGAAGTTCCTTCTGCTTTTTCCTGTTTTGTTCTTGTGTACTGTCAACAGCCACCCCGATCGCCGTAAGTTTCTTTATGGGTTAATTATGTATTATACATTCTGAAAAATATGTTTTATTGCATTTTTCAGGCAGGGAAATAAAGATAAAAGTAGAAAACAAGGTATGTTAATATTTAATTTAATAATACTTATTTAATATGTTGTATCAATAATAAATATCAAATTTCAGGCAAAAGAATGTTGTACTGAAACTTCAAAAGAAAGAAAAGATTTTCAAGAGGTAATCACTGGGTAAAACGTATGTAAGCATTAAGGTTTGGTTGCTAAGGTTTTGAAAGATGCCATTTTGTTTAATATCTTTAAAATATTTTTCATCTAATTCAGAACGTTACTATTTACACTGTATATTACACCATATATATCTAACAGTGGTGTAACATACGGTGACCGAGTGCATAAAACTAATGAACAATGATCCAGGTCGCGCCTGACCAACGGATTGGCCATGTGGAGTTTTCCTGGTCTTCTTCACTAAACATTTGAACACAATGCATTCTCTTTGGCAGATTGTCATCGTGTATTGTTCCCTTATTCTATCAATTAACTGTCTCGGGTTCAAACCCAGAACAATAATATAGCCATTTAACTAAAGTTTGAATAAGCGCTGACTTTATTAAATTGTTTTAAAATGTTTTTTAATATATTATAAATTTTTTAGAGATATGTGAAGACATGTTTGAAGGAAAAACTTATATCGGTAGGCATTGCATTAATTTTTGATTACTTGTTTTCTTACATGAAGTATTAAGAATAAATATGCATGTGAATTCAGTTGCAAATAATAGTACATTTAATTTAAAATATAGGAATTTCCGAGTTATAAAGACAAAATAGAAGGCAATTTAGTAAGTTATATATTTTTTTCTATATTTAAACTTCAATATATGAAGAAATATTTAAGAATAATTGATTTCTTATGGTCTCGTATTATTTCTCAATTGTTTCTGATGTTTTAATCTCACGGAAACAGTTACAAGACATTTGTTCAAACTTTGTCAGATGTTTCGACACATAAACCCTCATTTAAAAAGTGTAATAAAGTTTTCAGTTAGGGTGTTTCTAGTGGCAAACAGCTAAGTAAACAAATCAATGCCATTCTCCATTTCATATGTAATGCGGCATGTCATTTATTACTTAGCTGGAGGGTGTAGCTATAGCTTTTTGAGGATAGATCTTGGGGCACTTATCAAAAAATTTTTGAAATATAATATAATATACAACAGATATAAACGTTAAAGATTGATTATTTATATTTTTTAGATAAATACAGGGGGTGCAGAGGTTGAGAATCTGAAAAATACAAACGTTTGGTGTTCATTATTATTATCTTATTATCTTTTATTAGTTCGTATTTGTTATTTATGATTTAATTTGTACAGTGTATAAAAATGAATGTTTTTTTCTTCCTGTTTTCTCCCTGTATGTATTTTTCCATAATAACAACTGTATCAAATTAAAGCTGTTATCCTGTAGATGTTGTCGCTGAAGAGATATTTTAGATAGGTGCAATGGTTCAGTTGTGGAGAAATTGCAAATGTGCAATGTTAAGTCTACGGGACAAGCATGTTCCTCGTTAACTTTAACCCGAGCAAATTTTTTGTTTTGCAGTTTCATTATTGTAAATACTGAGGTCAATAAATATACACTTTAGTTACTAAGATCATTTTTATCACTCTCTCTCATTTCAACCTCACCAATTTCTTCCACCTTTTCATTGAAAAGTTAGTAGAGCAGCTAGTGTTGTTGGGATTTTATTTAAGGTACTTAGTATAAGCAGCTAATTAATTGCAAAAGTTTATAAATATAAAACTTGATATATATAAAGTTTATAGCTTTTTTTATTTTTATTCAGGGATCATTCATAGAAGTTTTGAATGAAAAAGGGGTAAATATTTATATATATATATTTTCATTTAGAAACATTAAAAGAATCAATTCTCTGCACATTTTTAAAGAACTAATAGCTCTTACAATTTTTTTATTTTTTAGGAAATAGTACCTGAAGATTGCGAAGGAGATGGTAAAAAAGCAGCTGAAAAGGTAAATGCAAATCGCTAGAAATTACTTTTATTTCCAAAACTTAAAGTTAAATTTAATATTTACTTTAATTTTATAGAGTTTTAAAGGCATGGAAACTTTATGGGAGAGAAATGTAAGCAAATAGTATATTATATATTCAAATCCCTTTAAATGAATTTAAAATGTGATTAAAAATTGCAGCCTGGCATCATCACAATAAATAATTGCTCGTTTTCAAATTACATATCTACAATACAAAATGTCAACTGGCCAGATGGTCGATCGGTCAAGGTGGCAGCCTACCACTCTAGGAGACCCGGAAGCGAGTCCGGGCGGGTCAAAAAATTCCAATGAATTTTTCGGGGGTTGTCCATTCTGATATGTCAGACTCTGTCCCTCACCACACTCGGGCATGGTCCATCCTGATATGTCGGACTTCGTCTCCCACCACACTACTTGGCCTTTTCTTTTATCTATTTCCGCCCTGTAAGCATTAAGAGGGCCTCTTTTAACAAGCCCATT
>NW_019385015.1:455649-460270 GCF_000671375.1 Centruroides sculpturatus | reverse complement strand
CACTTATTCTTGTATAAACGTATTGCATTATATATTTGCATTATCAATTTATTTTTCCACTTATTCATGTATAAACGTATTGAATTATATTTTATTTGCATTATTTTCAACTTATTTTTCCACTTATTCTTGTATAAACGTATTGCATTATATATTTGCATTATCAATTTATTTTTCCACTTATTCATGTATAAACGTATTGAATTATATTTTATTTGCATTATTTTCAACTTATTTTTTCCACTTATTCATGTATAAAAATTTTATATTTTGCAGCGCACACCTTGGGAACCGCTGAAATAAATGATTCTTCCACAGTTATTGTTACGTATATGTAGTAATGTGCTCAAAACAAAACTCTGTAACATGTTTTAAATTCAAAGTAAACCTGTATCAAATGTACAGGTTTTCTTTGAATTTAATAACATCAATCACCCAATACACAAACCTCCCTGAAAAATTTTAGAATTTTCGACAAAAACACAGGAACAATTTTGCCTCATCAATATACACACATCCATACATACAAAATAAACCCCGAATTTTTTTTTGCACTTCTCGACGTTCGTTTCAAGGTCCCTGAGTCCAAAAATATAAAAATCTTGGGGGCCATTCTTGACCGATCGCCATACTTTACCTCTGATATATAAAACAGCCGGGAAAAAATATTACTATATTTATTATCTAATACTGTCTGTTTAAACCAGGGGTCGCCAAACTTTTTTAACCGTCGATCCCCAACAACTTTCCAAAACCTCACATTGACCCCCACCGGAAAGTTTTATTACAAGTGCAAGTGTATGAGCAAAAAGAAAAAAATGTTGTGACCCCTTAGCCGCATCGACCCCCCAATGATGTTACAGTGGTCTCCACTGTAACATCATTGGGTCGCCAAAGTTGTTACAGGGGTTACATTGGGTCGTAGTGTGTTACAGTGTACCAAAGTGGTCGATATCGACCACTTTGGCGACCCCTGGTTTAAACAAAATATCGTGTAACCAAAGGACATACGATAGTTTAAATGCACAGGATATACACAATATAGCGCGGCATACTATTAAATTTCTAATTATTAATTAGTTTTCTTGAAATGTTTAAAACAATCACACTTTTGTTACTGTTATAAGGGATGAGGTCGGGGAAGATCTGCCAAAGTGATGCCAATCGTGAGGGTTTTCTATGAGAAACTCTCCCTTGTTTGGGTGTTAGAAACGTCAAGAAAACCTGGAAAACTCAGACCCTGAACCCACGATCAACTATGAGTGTTCAGTGTCCTTATCCACTCGGCTTCTGGTGGAGAAAATCACTTAAGAAAAATCTATTTTCCTTAAAATACAAATTACTTTTTCTTCTTATTTCCTATGATTGCTCATTTTTTGTCTTTTAAAATATTCAGAACGAAAAATGAGTTTTTGTTTAGTAGATTTTTCTAATATTACTTCAATCGTCGTAACAACAGGATGATCAACTGAACAAATACTATGTCCTGTTTACAGTATGAAATAATAGAATTATTAAAAATTATCCAATCGCCGCAAACGCCATTGACGTCATTATGTTTCCTTCAGAAGATATAAATACTTTCTGCAGTTTGCTTTCCATCCACCCGATATTCGTTCAGAATGAAGTTCCTTCTGCTTTTTCCTGTTTTGTTCTTGTGTACTGTCAACAGTCACCCCGGTCGCCGTAAGTTTCTTTATAGGTTAATTATGTATTATACATTCTGAAAATATATCATGTTTCATTATATTTTTCAGACAAGGAAAAAATGGAAAAAATGAAAAAAATTGTATGTTAATATTTAATTTAATAATACTTATTTAATATGTCGTATCAATAATAAATATCAAATTTCAGACAAAAGAATGTTGTGCTGACATTGTAGGAAAAGGAGGAGAAGAAAATTTTCAAACGGTAATGCTTGCGTAATCACAGGTAAAACGTGTATAAACATTAAAATTTAATTGCTAAAGTTTTAAAAGATGCCATTTTGTTCAATATCTTTAAAATATTTTTCATCGAATTCAGAGCGTTACTATTACACCATTGTTAGATATCAGTGATGTAATATACAGTGACCCAGTAGATAAAACCAATGAACAATGGTCTATGGGTTCGCACCTGACCAACGGTTGGCCTCGTTGATTTCCCCTGATTTTTTTTCATTCAACACTTAAACAAAAGGCATTCTCCTTTTCCAGGACATCTTTAGCAGATTGCAATCGTGTTTCCTTCACTTATTCTATCAACGAACTCTCTCACGTTCGAACCCAGAACAATGTAGCCATTTAACTAAAATTTGAATAAACGCCGACTTTACTAACCTGTTAAAAATGTTACATGTATATATATATATATATATATTTATTTATTTATTATATTTTTTAGAGCTTTTTTACATGTATGGTGGATAAGTCTCGAATGGTAGGTATTGCATGAATTTTTAATTACTTATCTTCTTAAACGAAGTATTAAGAAAAATATGCATGTGAATTCAATTTCAAATAATGTTACATTCAATTTAAAATATAGGTCAATGACACAAACTATAAGAAAATTGAAGAACATACAGTAAGTTATACAATTTTTCTACATATAAACAATAATATATGGAGATATACCTAAAAATAATTGATTTCTTATCATCTTCCATGACTTCACAGTGGTTTCTTATGTTTTCATCACAAGAAAAGACACAATTGGCAGCAAAAACATTTATTCAAACTTTGTCATATGTTTCGGCACATAAGCCCTCATCTGAAAAACAACAAAGTTCACAGTTAGGGTACTTCTAGTGGCAAAAAGCTAAGTAAACAAACCAATGCCATTCTTTGATTAATGTGTATATCATTCGTTACGTAGCTGGAGGGCGTAGCTATAGTATGTGTGTAGCTATCAAATCAGATATCTTCGGGTCCTCTCTCAAAAATCTTTTGAAATATAACATAATATATGTACAAAAAGATACGAAAATACTCCAAAATTAAACGTTAAAAATTACATATTTTTCAAAATATATAAGTAATAAAAGATAACTGCGTTATATGAAACAATGGGCAGGAATCCCTGACCTCCTCTAAATAAGGGTCTGATGCAGCTACTTAGAAAAATTTTTAAATGTTTCTGATGCTGATGTGAGTCTTAGTTTTTTTTTTGAGATTAAAACATAAGGAACGACTGATTTCGGACATTGTTTTATATCTTCTATATATTTTAATATATTAATTGAAAATGAGTTTCTGTTTGTTCAACTTAGTTTGAGTAAACGACTAGGGGTAAAAATATGTTTCAGGTATCAAATTAAAGCTCTTATCCTATAGGTGATGCCGCCGAAGAGAAATTTGAGAAAGGTACAATAATTCAGGCGTGGCGAAGTGGCAAATGCACAATTTAAGTCTACGGGACAAACATATCGAAGGACACTCCCTGTTAACATTAACCCGAGCAAATTTTTTTCTTATGTAGTTTCATTATTGTAAACACCGAGGTCGATAAATGTACATATTAGATCATTGTGGCCCATCAGTGGCAGAGAACGGTTCCGTTCTCTGAACACTGGAAGTTCAGTCGTGGGTTCGCGCTCCGCTCGGACAGGCTGGCCACGTGGAGTTTTCCGGGGTTTTCTCCACGTCCGTAAAGCCTGAATAGGGGCCAGTTATCCTTAAAAGATCTCCCGGAAGGAATTATCATAACAACACAAACGACTATTGATAGACGACAAATGTGTCACACTTTTCAAGGAGGCGAAGTACATTGAGTAGCTCATAGCCAAGACAAGATCACCGTTTTCTTTATAACTCTCTCCCAACTCAACCTCACTAAGCCGCTTCCTCTTAAAAGCCGAAGTAACGTCGGCATACGCAGCTACTGTATTGTTGTTAATTGCAAAAGTTCATAAATATAAAATTTTATATGTATGCCAATATAAATAATTATTCTTTTTTCAGGAAAAATGTAAAGAAATATTAAAGAACAAAACACAGGTATATTTTTATTTTATTCGTTTGGAAACAATAAAATAATTAATTATTTACACATTTTTTAAATAATTTACAATTCTTACAATTTTTTAAAGGAAATAATAGCTACGGATTGCAGTAACGAAGGAATAAACGTAGCTGAAAAGGTAAATGTTTATCGCAATAAATTATTTTATTTTTCAAAACAAAATTAAATTTAATATTTACTTTACTTTTTATAGATGAAGATATGCTGGGAAGAAGCAAAGCGTAAATGGGTAAGAAAATAATATACAGTCAAATCGCTTTAGCAGAAGAGTATTGTTGCAGAGAGATTTATTTTTGCAGCGAGTGTTTTTAAAAAATTAAAGCTGGCACAAGTTCTTGCTCTTCTTTCCTGGCACTCGAACAGGAGGTTAAGCTGTGTTCTGCTACATAAAAAGCTCCGTGTTAATTAATACAGTACATTCCACCTTTACCATCTAATCGAAAACCATCGTTAATTAAACGAGCTGTCCTGTTTTCCTTCAGTTATGTAATGTTAAAATTACGTTCCAGAAAAAAAAATAGTCATATAATACCACACAGAGGTTATCACAGAGGCATTTTAATAATTATAATATTAATTATAAAATGGGTATAGTCAAATGGAATGAGGCGAC
>NW_019385015.1:444378-453419 GCF_000671375.1 Centruroides sculpturatus | reverse complement strand
TATATTATTCCGTTAAACATTCATATAAATTAAAAGATATAATCTAGGTTAAGGCTTTTATGTCCAACAGATGGCGCTACGAGTACGACGCCCTAAATTTGCTTTTCTGTGAGGCATTATGCTTTTCTGTGAAAATGAACTAAAGCGGATCATCTTCTATCTATCTATATAAATAAAAATGTAATGTTCGTTTGTTCCTACCGATTCCTTTGAAATTTTCACACAACGCTGCATTCGAATATGTACGTGTTTTTATATAATATACATGTCGAAATTCTCCTCACTGGGGAAGATGGACAGGATTAAAGCTTACTGTGAAGAACTCTGCTTCTATTTATACTATTTTAAATGCGGGTTTTTGCGTTTTTGATTGCGTTTTAATAGGGTACGTCAAGAGAATGTACACTAAGAAGAAATTTTTCGTAAAATTTTTCCCCCACAGGGAAAGTGTTATGCATTTATAATAGATACATTTTGAGCCACAACAACGCGTGGTGGGGTCTGCTAGTAGTATATATTTCCTTCAATTTATTAGTGTCCTCCTTTTCATTGTAAAAAAGTTCGTCACTGATATAAGGGTCACTGATGCTAATAAATTTTGGTTGCGAAAGAACAATTGGATGCAGAGATAGACGTTGGTCACGTGTCATCTCGCGAGGGGTCAGACTTAATGAAAATTCTATTTGTGTAGTATTGTAAACTTCTATACATACATTTACTTTACTAATACGTACTTTTTATTATAAATTCTAAAAAAAACGGTTCAGTTGAAAATTAACAGTTATACACTATTAAAGTAATAAAATAAATATGTTAAGTGTAAGTGCAAAAAGCTTTTTAATTAAAAAGTAATTACTACAAAGAAGCTGCAATTAAGAGTAGGAGGCGAGAAACGGGTGTCTCTAACATTAAAAAAACTGAATCACTAGATTGCGTGCGATGATTGTACAGTACATTTGCAACTTCGCCACGCCTGAACCATTGAACCATTACACCTTTTTGAAATATAAAAATTCGTAAAATTCATATATTTTCATGTATTAAAGGGAAGTAGAATACGTAACAGTGCAGCTGCCGTTGAGTATATATTGATGATTTCTAATTAATTTAAGAGTCAATACTTGTTTAACTGTTATTTCAATATTTAAAACTGGAAATTATTCCTCATATTTTAGTAATTTGGGATTTTTATATATACAACATGTTTATTATTTATTATAAATTATACATATTTAGTCTTAGGAGAAGAGTAAAAGTCTGATTTATATTAAAATCCGTGCAGTTTTAAATTGGAATTTCAGGGGTGGCCACAATGCCAAGTTTTGCTATACGTGACAATATAAAAATAGTAAATTATCATATACTAGAATGTAGATTCTATGCAAACTTTTTAAGAGTACGTAAAATTAAATCCGCATGTAAAGCTGTACTGATCAAATGCAATTAAATTAAAATGCATTCTACAAATAAAGATATTTAAACACAAGTTACATTCCTAAAGTCACTTTATTCATTGGATATGTAATTTATACATTCGAAGTTATTCGTTTTTATAAGAATTAAATAAATCAGTTGTTCCTAAACTTTTTCGATTCCCATTACCCTTACTAAAATCAGGTTTTCCTAAAGCGCCCCGTGTCAAATTCTAACAAGTAAAATTTGCAAAATAGTGAAATCGCCAATAATTAAAAAGTTAAGACGTTAAATAAAATATAAATAAAACATGTATATAAAATAACGAAAAAATGTAATTGAATAAATTTAATTAATTATAATTAATGGGAAGGATAATAAGCCTATTAATTAATCACCGCGCATTTTCTCAAATCTTGGAATCAAACTGGACACAGCCACTCTCGTTTTGTATATGTAGTTATGTGCTCAAAACAAAACTCTATAATGTGTTTTAAATTCAAAGCAAACCTGTATCGAATGTACAGGTTTGCTTTGAATTTAATAACATCACTCACCCAATACACAAACCTCTCTGAAAAAATTCAGAATTTTTGACAAAAATAAAGGAATTATTAAGGTTTTAAGATGGTGGACTATTCTGCCCCATCTACATACAACTTATACAAACAGAAGAAACCCCGAAATTTTTTTGCATTTCTCAACATTTCAAGGTCCCTGAGTCCAAAAATATAAAAACCTTGGGGGCCAATTTTGACCGATTACCATACTTTCCCACTGTTGTGTAAAACAGCCGTGAAAGTAATAATACGATATTTGTTATCTAGTACTCTCTCTTTATACAAAATATCGAGTAACCAAAAGGCATACGATAGTTTAAATGCACAGGATATACACCATATATCGCGGCATACTACGAAATCCCTGATTATTCATCAGTTTTCTTGAATATTTAAAATAATCGCACTAAGTTTTGTTAACGTTTTAAGGGATAAGGTGGAGGAAGATCTGCCGTTGGGATGCCGATCGGGAGGGTTTTCTATGAGAAACTGTCCCCTGTGTAGGTGTTATACACGTCAAGAAAACCTGGAAAACTCAGATCCTGAACCCACGATCAACTATGAGTGTTCAGTGTCCTTATCCACTCCACTTCTGGTGGATAAAATCACTTAATTTTGCTTAAAATACAAATTGCTTTTATTTGTTATTTTCTATTATTGCTCATTTTTTTGCTTTCAAAATATTCAGAACGAAAAATGGATGTTTGTTTAGTAGATTTTTCCAATATTACTTGGATCGACGTAACAACAAGAAGATCAACTGAACAAATACTATGTCCTGTTTACAGTATGAAATAATAGAATTATTAAAAATTATCCAATCGTCGCAAACGCCATTGACGTCATTATGTTTCTTTCAGAAGATATAAATACTTTCTGCAGTTTGCTTTCTATTCACCTGATATTCGTTCAGAATGAAGTTCCTTCTGCTTTTTCCTGTTTTGTTCTTGTGTACTGTCAACAGCCACCCCGATCGCCGTAAGTTTCTTTATGGGTTAATTATGTATTATACATTCTGAAAAATATGTTTTATTGCATTTTTCAGGCAGGGAAATAAAGATAAAAGTAGAAAACAAGGTATGTTAATATTTAATTTAATAATACTTATTTAATATGTTGTATCAATAATAAATATCAAATTTCAGGCAAAAGAATGTTGTACTGAAACTTCAAAAGAAAGAAAAGATTTTCAAGAGGTAATCACTGGGTAAAACGTATGTAAGCATTAAGGTTTGGTTGCTAAGGTTTTGAAAGATGCCATTTTGTTTAATATCTTTAAAATATTTTTCATCTAATTCAGAACGTTACTATTTACACTGTATATTACACCATATATATCTAACAGTGGTGTAACATACGGTGACCGAGTGCATAAAACTAATGAACAATGATCCAGGTCGCGCCTGACCAACGGATTGGCCATGTGGAGTTTTCCTGGTCTTCTTCACTAAACATTTGAACACAATGCATTCTCTTTGGCAGATTGTCATCGTGTATTGTTCCCTTATTCTATCAATTAACTGTCTCGGGTTCAAACCCAGAACAATAATATAGCCATTTAACTAAAGTTTGAATAAGCGCTGACTTTATTAAATTGTTTTAAAATGTTTTTTAATATATTATAAATTTTTTAGAGATATGTGAAGACATGTTTGAAGGAAAAACTTATATCGGTAGGCATTGCATTAATTTTTGATTACTTGTTTTCTTACATGAAGTATTAAGAATAAATATGCATGTGAATTCAGTTGCAAATAATAGTACATTTAATTTAAAATATAGGAATTTCCGAGTTATAAAGACAAAATAGAAGGCAATTTAGTAAGTTATATATTTTTTTCTATATTTAAACTTCAATATATGAAGAAATATTTAAGAATAATTGATTTCTTATGGTCTCGTATTATTTCTCAATTGTTTCTGATGTTTTAATCTCACGGAAACAGTTACAAGACATTTGTTCAAACTTTGTCAGATGTTTCGACACATAAACCCTCATTTAAAAAGTGTAATAAAGTTTTCAGTTAGGGTGTTTCTAGTGGCAAACAGCTAAGTAAACAAATCAATGCCATTCTCCATTTCATATGTAATGCGGCATGTCATTTATTACTTAGCTGGAGGGTGTAGCTATAGCTTTTTGAGGATAGATCTTGGGGCACTTATCAAAAAATTTTTGAAATATAATATAATATACAACAGATATAAACGTTAAAGATTGATTATTTATATTTTTTAGATAAATACAGGGGGTGCAGAGGTTGAGAATCTGAAAAATACAAACGTTTGGTGTTCATTATTATTATCTTATTATCTTTTATTAGTTCGTATTTGTTATTTATGATTTAATTTGTACAGTGTATAAAAATGAATGTTTTTTTCTTCCTGTTTTCTCCCTGTATGTATTTTTCCATAATAACAACTGTATCAAATTAAAGCTGTTATCCTGTAGATGTTGTCGCTGAAGAGATATTTTAGATAGGTGCAATGGTTCAGTTGTGGAGAAATTGCAAATGTGCAATGTTAAGTCTACGGGACAAGCATGTTCCTCGTTAACTTTAACCCGAGCAAATTTTTTGTTTTGCAGTTTCATTATTGTAAATACTGAGGTCAATAAATATACACTTTAGTTACTAAGATCATTTTTATCACTCTCTCTCATTTCAACCTCACCAATTTCTTCCACCTTTTCATTGAAAAGTTAGTAGAGCAGCTAGTGTTGTTGGGATTTTATTTAAGGTACTTAGTATAAGCAGCTAATTAATTGCAAAAGTTTATAAATATAAAACTTGATATATATAAAGTTTATAGCTTTTTTTATTTTTATTCAGGGATCATTCATAGAAGTTTTGAATGAAAAAGGGGTAAATATTTATATATATATATTTTCATTTAGAAACATTAAAAGAATCAATTCTCTGCACATTTTTAAAGAACTAATAGCTCTTACAATTTTTTTATTTTTTAGGAAATAGTACCTGAAGATTGCGAAGGAGATGGTAAAAAAGCAGCTGAAAAGGTAAATGCAAATCGCTAGAAATTACTTTTATTTCCAAAACTTAAAGTTAAATTTAATATTTACTTTAATTTTATAGAGTTTTAAAGGCATGGAAACTTTATGGGAGAGAAATGTAAGCAAATAGTATATTATATATTCAAATCCCTTTAAATGAATTTAAAATGTGATTAAAAATTGCAGCCTGGCATCATCACAATAAATAATTGCTCGTTTTCAAATTACATATCTACAATACAAAATGTCAACTGGCCAGATGGTCGATCGGTCAAGGTGGCAGCCTACCACTCTAGGAGACCCGGAAGCGAGTCCGGGCGGGTCAAAAAATTCCAATGAATTTTTCGGGGGTTGTCCATTCTGATATGTCAGACTCTGTCCCTCACCACACTCGGGCATGGTCCATCCTGATATGTCGGACTTCGTCTCCCACCACACTACTTGGCCTTTTCTTTTATCTATTTCCGCCCTGTAAGCATTAAGAGGGTCTCTTTTAACAAGCCCATTGCGATTTCGGCCAGTCCAAATAGATAAAAGAAAAGGCTTTAAGGTAAAGAAGTATACCATCCCTGTACTGCGCTATATTCCCGTAAAGAGTCATCCCTGCTAGCGATAAGTGATTAGCTTCAAAATGCTATTTATATATATAGATTTTGTGGATTTATCTGAATACAGAGCAATGCCGTTGCAGGTTTTAGAAAATTTCCCTCAATTTCAGTTTCTCTCGCATATTTTATATAAAATTTACGACGCATGTTGTATGCCGGTCTGTCTTAGATGCCACAGAATACAGCATGTACTGTATGAGGTACAGTATATTATATGTGTTACACGCTGTGTTTTGCAGCATGAAAAGCTCCATATTGTTAATACAGTAGATCCCACTAGTAATAGTAGAAAATAGTAATAGTAGATCCTACTAGTAATAGTAGAAATTCATTTTTAATTAAGCGAGCTGTCCTGTTTCTATCAGCTATATAAAGTTTAAATTACGTTCCAGGAAAAGTAATCATATACCACACAGAGATGATCATAGAGGTATTTTTAATAGTTATAATATTAATAATAAAATAGGGCCTATGGTATGCAAAATTAGTGAAATCACTAAAAATAGAAGTTGGTCTTGAGTTGACGAATGGTCAATGTGCTGTCCACGCGGAGTTTTCTGGCTTTTTTCACGTGTCTAACACATAAACAGTGGTTAATATTCCACAGAAAGTCTTTCCGGTTGCCTTGATAGATCGACCAAATATAGCACTTCCTTATTCCATGAATCAAATCATAAAACCTGCGATTGTAAATATAGAGGTGGTAAAGCACGCGATTACACTTACTAATGAATTAACGAATTGCATCACATAAATTATACAATTAAGTTTTATTAGTATTATTATTGATTTTTATTTTGAAATAAATGATTATTTTCAAATTTTAAATTAATTTTATTTTTAAAATTTACTCTTTTTTTGCACCACTCCCATTTTCATTGCAATAACTTCCTTTGTGTAAAAGTTAACTACAAAATACATTTGTGAAAATAAAGAATTATATTTGAATCTTTTTTGTTTTCAATTTATAGATTCACAATGCTACAATAAGTTTTTGATTTAACTGTTTATATTTATATAAAGATATCACTGTTAAATGAATACATTAAAATGATTTTCTTATTTCTTAACAGAGGAACGGGTAGATGTCAAGCAGTTAAAGTGACAGACTACCGCACTAGGACATCCAGGATGGGATCCGGAAGGGCGGAAAGAATTAAAAAAAGAAACCAAATATTTATAAATTCAAATGCTAAGACTATCTTCGAACTTAATTCAAAATAACTTCAAATGGAATCGAAGTTTGAATAATTTTAAAAATATATTATTAGCCCTGAACAATTTTTAAATATATGATTATTTACTTGATATTTAAATCAATACATAAAGACAAATTGGTAAAGGTTGCAAGTCGAAACATGTTGATAATAAACATATTTCTGTCTTTATGGCTTTCTTTTTTGTTTAATATGTAAGTAAACACATAAACATATTAGTAGATGCTGACGTATGTGTACTTTAATAACGCTTACTGCTGAAACAACTTTCTGCTCGAATTATTAATAGGTTAACGTGAGACACGGGCAGAAGAAAAATATCTAGCTCCTTGACCATAAAATAAAGATAATATTAATATTGTTAAGCACAAAGATGAATATTCTATTAACATAGACTAGCCACATTTTCGCCCATTAGTAGTAGAACCGACCCACAATACGGTTCATCAACATGAGATTGGAAAGGGAAACATTTTGATCATTACTATCCATAATAAGTTGTAAGACTTTAGTGGATTCGAATCTGGATTAAGTTGACACTTTATCACACAGACTTCTGGAAAAATGAGCTTATCTAAATAGCATTTGGCAGCCATTACAGATTTTTTATATACCCAAGATGGGAAACGCCCTGTTTCAATGAGAATGTTTTTCTACCAATACATACATACAAGAAAGACTTCGGCCGTACACGAAGTGTTTAGCCGGAAAAAGAGGGAAAGAGAAAAAAGGAGGGAGAGGTGATAGACAGTAGAGAAAGGTAGGATCCCTCTGAACGGCGTACTTAACGCTACAGTATCCTCTATTTTTGACGATGGCGTGGAGTTTTTAGGCTGCAAGGCCGTAGTTACCCGAAGGGTCTAAAGGAAAACCTGAGTGTAGCGAACACCAATTATTGAGTGCTGCCACGAATAGCTAAGTGTGGAGGTTAATGCCATGTGGCTGTTAGTATGAAGACTTATATCTTCTTAATACTAATAACACTTAACGCGATCGCAAATCTTAATTAATACTACTTAACAGCTATACAGACAGCACGAAAAGCAAACGAACACATCGAAAAACTATACGAGACGAACGGACGGACAAAAACAAACAAGCAAGATCCCAAAATTTTATTAATATTTATTTATGTATTTATTATAATTTTTTTAAACGTTAACTTACTCACTTACTAAACTAACCTACCGTAACCTAGAACGAATAATCTGACTAGCGGACTAAAGCTAACAAATCCTA
This sequence comes from Centruroides sculpturatus, assembly GCF_000671375.1. Lineage (NCBI taxonomy): Eukaryota > Metazoa > Arthropoda > Arachnida > Scorpiones > Buthidae > Centruroides > Centruroides sculpturatus. Next base: position 445,372 of record NW_019385015.1, on the reverse strand, counting down.
ATCTAATTTAACCTAACCTATCATAACCTAACTAGAAACCAAACTAAGAGTTCATAATCTAACTTACAACTAGGGGTGCATATACTTTTCGTTTTGTATAGATCGATCTGTAAAATCGGATCAGTCCTTGTCACGCGATACAGATAGCTTCTGTCATGGCGGAAAGTATAAGAGTAGGATCGAAGATGGCGGCAAGTTTAGGAATCATTTTAGAAATATTATCGGAATTAGATTCAGAATCCGAGGAAGAAGAATTAATTTTGGTTAATTATTTAACACAATATAAAAGTAAGAAAAAAAAGAAATCGGTATGCAAAATAACTAACTATGTTTCAGAGGCTGAAGTTTTTAGATATGTCTCGCATGGACTTAATGGTAGAACTTATAGCTGCGCGTTGTATTTTACATAATATTTGTGTTCTACAGAATGTTGAATCAGTATGGAGTAATGATGAAGAGAGAGTAGAAAATGGAGTGCAAATAACAGAAGTGGAAGAAAGTGTGGCAGAGGAGATAACATATGAACAAGACCGAGAAATGGGATATTTAAAGAGAGAGCAGATATTGTTAGAAATAATGTCACAAGCAAACAGATACAGAATAAATTAATCAGCTCCTCAATTCATATTTTTCTAAACTAAATTCATTAGTGAAATTATGTATAGAGGAGAAGGTGGTATTATGGAACACTGCGGGTATTATGGAACCATCCCATTTCGAACTGATAATAAAGGCGAACTGTAGCGGAATGTGGCTGACCTGAACTAGGCAGACATCCATAGCAAGGGGAAAACCCGTTTTACTTCAGTTAAAGGGTTGTCTGCATTTAATCAGCAAATTTGTTTTTTTCAAAATTCGCAAGTTTTGAATGCTAAGTGAATTTAATTATTTTTAAAATATAAATCGTGTAGTTGTAGGTTCACTGGTGCATGTATTCCGTTCCAGAGACTTAGGGGTACATATTAATCTGTGTGATGTTCACGTTTTTTAAATT